>NW_013672041.1:0-4341 GCF_000517525.1 Limulus polyphemus | reverse complement strand
ATAGTGAATTATAACAATGAGCAACGGTAACTATTACAGCTAACAATGGTCACCTATCAATAGTGAATTATAACAATGAGCAACGGTAACTATTACAGCTAACAATGAGTTATTACAATCAGCAAAGGTATCTATTACAACCAACAATGGTCATCTATCAATAGTAAGTTATTACAATCAGCAACGATAACTATCACAGCTAACAATGAGTTATTACAATCAGTAACAGTAACTATCAAAGCTAACAAAGAGTTATTACAATGAGCAACGGTAACTATTACAGCTAACAATGAGTTATTACAATCAGCAAAGGTATCTATTACAACCAACAATGGTCATCTATCAATAGTAAGTTATTACAATCAGCAACGGTAACTATTACAGCTAACAATGAGTTATTACAATCAGCAACGATAACTATCACAGCTAAAAATGGTCATCTATCCATAGTGAGTTATAACAATCAGCAACGGTAACTATCACAGCTAACAATGGTCATCTATCAATAATGAGTTATTACAATACACACCGGCAACTATCACAGCTAACAATGGTCATCTATCAATAATGAGTTATTACAATACACACCGGCAACTATCACAGCTAACAATGGTCATCTATCAATAATGAGTTATTACAATCAGCAACGGTAACTATCATAGCTAACAATGGTCATCTATCAATAGTGAGTTATTACAATACACACCGGCAACTATCACAGCTAACAATGGTCATCTATCAATAATGAGTTATTACAATCAGCAACGGTAACTATCATAGCTAACAATGGTCATCTATCAATAGTGAGTTATAACAATCAGCAACGGTAAACTATCATGGTATAACAGTGAGCTATCCCAGTAAACACCGGTAAACTATCATAGTATAACAGTAAACTATCACAGTAAACAACGGTAAACTATCATAGTATAACAGTAAACTATCACAGTAAACAACGGTAAACTATCATAGTATAACAGTAAACTATCACAGTAAACAACGGTAAACTATCATAGTATAACAGTAAACTATCACAGTAAACAACGGTAAACTATCATAGTATAACAGTAAGCTATCACAGTAAACACCGGTAAACTATCATAGTATAACAGTGAGCTATCACAGTAAACAACGGTAAACTGTCACAGTAACTTATCACAGTAAACAACGGTAAACTGTCACAGTACAACAGTAAACTATCACAGTAAACAACGGTAAACTATCACAGTAAACAACGGTAAACTGTCACAGTAGAGCAGTAAACTATCACAGTAAACAACGGTAAACTATCATAGTATAACAGTAACTTATCACAGTAAACAACGGTAAACTGTCACAGTACAACAGTAAACTATCACAGTAAACAACGGTAAACTATCATAGTATAACGGTAAACTGTCACAGTAGAGCAGTAAACTATCACAGTAAACAACGGTAAACTATCATAGTATAACAGTAAGCTATCACAGTAAACAACGGTAAACTATTACAGTAAAACAGTAACTTATCACAGTAAACAACGGTAAACTGTCACAGTAGAGCAGTAAACTATCACAATAAACAACGGTAAACTGTCACAGTAGAGCAGTAAACTATCACAATAAACAATGGTAAACTATCACAGTAAACAACGGTAAACTATTACAGTAAAGCAGTAACTTATCACAGTAAACAACAGTAAACTATCATAGTATAACAGTAAGCTATCACAGTAAACAACGGTAAACTGTCACAGTAGAGCAGTAAGCTATCACAGTAAACAACGGTAAACTGTCACAGTAAAGCAGTAACTTATCACAGTAAACAACGGTAAACTATCATAGTATAACAGTAAACTATCACAGTAAACAACGGTAAACTATCACAGTAAACATCGGTAAACTATTACAGTAAAGCAGTAACTTATCACAATAAACACCGGTAAACTATCATAGTATAACAGTAACTTATCACAGTAAACAACGGTAAACTATTACAGTAAAGCAGTAACTTATCACAGCAAACAACGGTAAACTATCATAGTATAACAGTAAACTATCACAGTAAACAACGGTAAACTATTACAGTAAACAACGGTAAACTATCATAGTATAACAGTAAACTATCACAGTAAACAACGGTAAACTATTACAGTAAACACCGGTAAACTATCATAGTATAACAGTAACTTATCACAGTAAACATCGGTAAACTATTACAGTAAAGCAGTAACTTATCACAATAAACACCGGTAAACTATCATAGTATAACAGTAAGCTATCACAGTAAACAACGGTAAACTATCACAGCAAACAGCGGTAAACTGTCACAGTAGAGCAGTAAACTATCACAGTAAACAACGGTAAACTATTACAGTAAAGCAGTAACTTATCACAGTAAACAACGGTAAACTGTCACAGTAGAGCAGTAAGCTATCACAGTAAACACCGGTAAACTATTACAGTAAAGCAGTAACTTATCACAGTAAACAACGGTAAACTGTCACAGTAAAGCAGTAAACACCGGTAAACTGTCACAGTAAAGCAGTAACTTATCACAGTAAACAACGGTAAACTATCATAGTATAACAGTAACTTATCACAGTAAACAACGGTAAACTATCATAGTATAACAGTAAACTATCACAGTAAACAACAGTAAACTATTACAGTACAACAGTAACTTATCACAGTAAACAACGGTAAACTATCATAGTATAACAGTAAACTATTACAGTACAACAATAACTTATCACAGTAAACAACGGTAAACTATCATAGTATAACAGTAACTTATCACAGTAAACAACGGTAAACTATTACAGTACAACAGTAACTTATCACAGTAAACAACGGTAAACTATCATAGTATAACAGTAACTTATCACAGTAAACAACGGTAAGCTATCACAATAATCACCAATGACTATTATAATCTATTTCAAAATCCTTAAATTATTAAAAAAATTTCCGTAATAGTTTGATTTTTATTCAAAGCTGAATTTATGAGCCAAATCAAAAGAATCCTGTTGACAATGTCTCTTTCTTGACGTCACAAACAGATGACGCATGTTGTATAATACTTGAATTGTCTTTAGAACTCATAATTCTTACGTCTGTACATTTCCTTAGTATTCATACTGAACAACGGATAGTGGCGCCCCCACACGTTGGACGACAGAATTAATAAATATAAATCATGTTCCTAATTGAGAAAACGTTTTAATCCGAGTCGAAGACCAAACACACATGTGGATAAACTCTTCTTATATTTGTATTGAATTAAGTTTTGATTTGTCTCGAGTGAATACGAGTATTCGGTAAAGTAATGAACACTTGCAGTTTTGGGAAAGAGTGAAAGTTGTTTTACTCTTTTTTTTTATGTTAGAGTGATGCAACGTTTAGGGAAACAATTTACTTTTCAAATTGGTGGTAATGATTCGGTTATTGTTTGAAATGTTTCAAGTGTTGATGATAATGTATACAAGTCAGTTGATTAGATTTTATTTTTATCAATGTGATATAAAGATAAAGAAGTGTAAATAAAATCCAGTGTAATTTGGTTGATGTTGTATAACGATGTAGAATAAAGATAACGAGGTGTGAATAAAGTACAGTATATGTTGGTTGATGTTATATAACGATGTGGTATAAAGATAATGAGGTGTGAATAAAGTACAGTGTATGCTGGTTTATGTTATATAACGATGTGGTATAAAGATAACGAAGTGTGAATAAAGTACAGTATATGCTGGTTGATGTTGTATAACGATGTGGTATAAAGATAACGAGATGTGAATAAAGTACAGTGTACGCTGGTTTATGTTATATAACGATGTGGTATAAATATAACGAGATGTGAATAAAGTACAGTATATGTTGGTTTATGTTATATAACAATGTGTTATAAAGATAACGAGGTGTGAATAAAGTACAATGTATGCTGGTTTATGTTATATAACGATGTGGTATAAGGATAATGAGATGTGAATAAAGTCCAATGTACGCTGGTTTATGTTATATAACGATGTGGTATAAAGATAACGAGGTGTGAATAAAGTCCAGTGTACGCTAGTTTATGTTAAATAACGATGTGGTATAAAGATAACGAGATGTGAATAAAGTACAGTGTATGTTGGTTGATGTTGTATAACGATGTGGTATAAAGATAACGAGGTGTAAATAAAGTACAGTGTACGCTGGTTGATGTTGTATAACGATGTGGTATAAAGATAACGAGGTGTGAATAAAGTCCAGTGTACGCTGGTTGATGTTGTATAACGATGTGGTATAAAGATAACGAGGTGTGAATAAAGTACAGTGTATGTTGGTTGATGTTGTATAACGATGTGGTATAAAGCTA
>NW_013672040.1:49938-52049 GCF_000517525.1 Limulus polyphemus | reverse complement strand
ACCATCTAGCTTGACCAACTATACCTTCCTCTAACAAAATCTGACAATTCGAGAGAACCTTGAGTCTAGGCATGTTGTAGTACAAGATAATTAGTGTGCGGACCATTTTCATTTATATAGTGCTCTCTGAACACAAATTAGTTAGCATAAATCAGTTAAATGACGAATAATTAGGTGTCTATTTACTTGTGACCACTCACTGCACACATAGTGTTGTATTACATATGTATTATAATGTTTGTAAATGACTTCAATAAGTAGAGCAAGAAACATTATTACAAATGTACAACATTTCGACAAGATTTTGTCATCATATTCTAGCTGACGTACACATTCTACATGGTTTAGATAAGCGATAGAGCTGACATGGCCTGCTGGCTATGGCGCTCTAGAACGCTATTATGTGACGGTCAATCCCCACTGTTCGTTGCTAAAGAGCAGCCTTAGAGTCTATCACTTCAAAATTAGGGATGGTTGTTAAGCACAAAACTGCACAATGAGTTAACTATGTTTCTGCTAACCACTGGTATCGAAACCTGATTTTTGCGTCATAAGCCTATAGACTTACCGCTGATCCACTGGGTGGCATTAAGGGCGGCTAGTGCATATTACCATCGAGTAGTTTGTACAAAATTCAACGAAACAAACACATGTAACGCCAGATTTCAGTTTATTTTTAGTGTTGGTTTTTCATTTGTTTAGGCGCAAAAGTATACAATAGGCTATCTGTGCTGTGCCCATCGCAAAGATTGAGTAGCCACCAGGAGGCAGCAATAGGGAGATTATGGGTATTATAAAAATCTGTTATTGTCGTCACGAGAGTAACATAACAGTTATTTTTTGTAATATAGTGGTAATTGGATTTACAAACTCATCCCCTTCTTTCCACCACCCCTCCAAAAAAAAACAAAAAAAAAACGATCATATAACACTAGAGTGATATACGTATACTACTTGCTCACTAATATTTTGTTTGACGCCCTTGTCAGAAGCACACAATCTATACATATATTTAACGTAGTAACTAAAAAATGCATTTCAAGCATTATAAAGTTGCTTTTGATGTATGGGTTAAAATAGAATGTAGTAGTTGATTTAAGTATCAATAAACTGAAGTTGTGCATTTGATGTTCTAACTGATCTTGTAGTTTTCAATACCGATTTAATGAATTTTAAGTGAAATTAAAATGTCACTGACGTTTTCATTAAAACAGTGAAACACAGTGCACACGTTTCAAGTAAAGTATAAATTTTATTTCTGATTTTCGCTTCGAAAGTCACCAGCTAGTCTTCATTTTATATATAAGAAGTAATCTTGTTTGAACGTAAAGGTGAAATGGACAGTAGGTAGTTACAACCAATGTTAATACTAATTGTGATTAAATGTATTAATATTTTAATTACGAGGATAAGTTATTGTTTAAATTGAAAACTTAATTATATTTTTATGAAGTAAAGTTAAAATTCGAAAATAATATACGTCCATTTCGTAAGAAGTTGTTGTTGTTTGTTATTAAGCACAAAGTTACACAAAGGGCTATCTGTGCTCTTCTCACCACGGGTATCGAAACCTGGTTCCTTGTAGTGTAAGTCCGCAGGCGTACTACTGTGCCGATTCGTAGAAATCGTTTACTTGATTGTTGTTTATTGTTTGCTGTGTCGAGCATTGGAAATTGAAAAAAAAAAAAAATTAAGCGCGTATATCCTTCATAATACGAGTTCAACGGCGTAATTAGAACAAGTTTTTCTTTGTTTATTTTTTTTAGAATGTTCCCACAAAGATATATAACCGATCGATACAGGGAAAGTAACTTATAAATAATGTCAAACGTCAACTCATGGGTTATTCTTATCTGACCGAATACTACTGCAGTTGTGTAGCTTTATGCTTAATTACAAACAAATACAACTTACTGGTCACATAAAAATTTAAAATAAAGTACAAAATACAAAATATCAGAATACTAATGTAAGACGTTCACTTGAAAATTTATTTATACTACCTCTTAAACGTAGTGTTGCGTCAGGGAGGTCACGTGACTAGTATCACGCCACGTATTTCTAGAAATATCCTGTTCCTTCATGAATGCCCTAGCATTTACTAGACATGT
>NW_013672040.1:42162-48973 GCF_000517525.1 Limulus polyphemus | reverse complement strand
CACCATCGAAGAAGAAACTCTACTCAGTTACCGATGATAAAGACATTTCCTGATGAAGTAGATGAACCCCACGTGAAGCAGAAGCCAACGAGACGGAGACCAGTACGGAAGAAGATACGTCCCATACAATTAAGAGACTTTGTTGAATTGTAATTTTGTGTTTGTAATTCTGTACAGTTAATTAAGTTATTGTTAATTGTTATTGGTTTATTGTATGTAGTTATTGTTCGGGACGAACAATATTAAGGAGGGGCAGTGTTGCGTCATCGAGATCACGTGACTATTCTCACGCCCTCTACTTTCTAGAACTATCCCGTACTTTGGCGAATGCTCTAGCATTTACTAGATATAGGGTAGTCTGGTATATAAAAGAGGGTGACAATGTGACGGTAATGTAATGTGTGTGTAGATAGTGAGTAATTGAACTGCAGTCAGAATTATTGTTGACGTTCGTTGATATAGCGTTTGTTATAGAGCGATTGTTGAAAATAAGTGCATCGTAAAGTTGTATTCGGAAAGAATAAACCAGTTTTATTAAGTAAGGACTTGTGTCGCTAAAGTTTCGTAGGAACGAAGTTACGGGAAGTTAATTAACAAACGGAGACGTAACAGTATCATCAGTGACCTACATAAGAGGTGGCTTGGTGGGCTCAAGTCCTGCTTTCTTTCTTATGCCCCCAACGCGCCCTTTTCCTCGGCCATATTTTTTTTCACAATAACTAAAAGACACACTTGATTCCACTACTTGTTTAATGCGAGTTAGGAAAAATATCCCAACTTTAAGATGAATGGCACACGTAAGGACTCGTAGGTCTTTATAATAAAAAATAATAATAATTTGGTTTTTATGGCTATCTACTCGATGCGTATCAGAGATAACCCACAGTCTTCATAGTCTCCCCTAACCCCCTCTTCCCCCAAGTCTTACGATGCTTGAAAAGTGCCATTTTTTTGTAAATGAGACCTACCCTTTTAATGTCCTCTGTACGTTACTGGATTTCATTGTCACATCATAATAAAATAAATCCTAACTACGTGCTAAAAAAAATAAACTAAGGAAAGTATTAAAAATTAACAATAATAAAAGAAAACAGTTCCCGCTTGCCACCAAACTATAATAATATAAAACATATTCAAATTTACCCTTTTTTTTTCATATATTTCAATTTTAGGATGTATTTTGCATAAATAACGTATGTTTGGCAAACCATTGAAAAGCCTCTAGAAAAGACTTTAAAAAAGTATTGTTACGCCTCCGTTCGTTAGTTAATTTTACGTATAATTTCTTTCCGAAGAAACTTTAGCGATGCAAGTCCTTTCTTAAATAAAACTGGTTTATTCTTTCTGAATACAACTTTGCAATACACTTAATTTCTACAGTCGCGCGATAACAAACGCTATAATTCACAACGAACGTCTCACGTGCTCAACAATACGTCTCTCTCTGTCCGCAGTTCGATTACACATTGTTGCCGTCACGTCTTGACGTCTTATATGTACAAGAATACCGAAATCTCGTAACCTCCCGACGCTTCATGAACGTTCTAGAAGCGCGTGACGTGTTATTAGCGTCATGTGACCTCCGCTGTCGTAACAGTACTTCCCTAATAACTACAAAAGTTCCCGGTAATTTTCATAAAAGAAACAAAAAATAAATAAACACTAAAAACTAAACACTAAAATATGTTTGGTAAAACTCTAAACTGTTAACACTATTGAGTAATTTGCTTCAAATATCGAACTTACTGTTCACGTCTCAAACGATTTCGCGTAATTTTACAAATATTTATTCTTGAGTCCTCAGCAGAGTAATAATATAGACTTTTATTCGATCTCATGCCCGTTCTTGTTAATAAAGGGGCGTGACATGAGAGGATTGACATTTGTTCTTGTGAACTTATTAGTGGAACAAAGAATATGATTTGTTCCCACAATATTTATGCTGTACACGAGGCGGTTCCAAAACTTGTAGTTTTGCGAGGTAGCGAAGAAGGGGCTCACAAATCTGCACTTGTTTGCTCTGGATGAACGAAGACATGAACTAATAGTTTGTGTAAACTAGATATGGACCAAATTAGATATATCAGTCGTATGAAAATAGTTTTTGTTAAGATATTTAGATAAATCGTGAAAACCCTTTGTGAATAATAATAAATATTTCTAAATTTCAAATTTTGGAATCAGCAAAATGTCAAAATGTCAAGTTTCTTCTGACTTTCGAAGCTGTGATTTCTCGATTGCATCTGAAAACCATACAGGAGTTGACGGAAAAGACCAATCAGAGTTTGATAATAAGCGGTCAGTGTTGGACTTTGAAGAGACAGGAGACAGTAGCCAGGACTCGAACAACGAGACTGGACGTTTTCCACCGTCCATATGTGATGCTGTAAGCAGAGTGTTTCAGGGGTACCACTGGAGGCTTGTACCGACCCCTTCACGTCTCAGCAGCTCAGACAAACGAAAATGTCACGTGAAGCGGCCCATGAATGCCTTCATGGTGTGGGCTCAGGCAGCTAGACGGAAGCTGGCTGACCAGTATCCACATTTACATAACGCTGAACTCAGCAAAACTCTCGGCAGACTCTGGAGGTAACATTAGATCTGATTGGATATATATATATATATATATACTTATGTTACTAACTGTTTACCAATAACTTCTATTACACAATAACCTAACTATATAGACCAGAAATATAAAAGTATCAAAACTTAATTAAGCCAATGGCTGAATAACAAACAGTGTAGAAGTACTTACAACATAAATCAATACCTAAGGGAACTATAATCAATGAGTCAACACCTTGTTATTAACAATATATTCAGCCGTAATCCCAGTAATATTTCACAAAGTTCGACTACCTTAAGCCTAAAGTCCACCCATGAAACTAACAATGCGAAATATACTTGTAAAAATTGTTAATACTAAAACGACAGTAATTATATCTAAAGTTACTTGAAGCATTATAGCCGAAAAAACCAACTCAAAATATCGTTTTTCCCTCTCCAGTTTTTGAAACCGGAGTTATGCCCCTGCCACCATACATGCACATACGACCATTATTTCTATTATAAGCCGAAAGAGCAATAATAATAATTAGTTGAATCTTAACTTTTATTAGTCGTGCTAGAACCCAATGGAAAACGCCAAATATACGAAACAAAGCGAACCAAAAATTCGTCTACCCCAAATTTTTGAAACCAAAGTTATAACCCTGCTATGCCACCATACAAACACACACACACATTTTACTATCATTATTTGTATTATAAGTCGAAGGAATAAAAGTAATTAGTGAATTTTAACATGTTCTATGTATAAGAACGTCAAATATGTGTTGATATTTATCAAGATAAAGGTTACAAGTTAAACTTTATTAAAGCTGTATCTGAAACAATGTTTTAGAATTGATTTTCAGGAACACAGTTATTTTAAATGGTACAAAAAAATCACCATATTTTATAATTTTATAGCGTATTTCTAATTCTTAGTTTTAAAACTGGTGGCCTGCATAGTAACTAATTTAAACAGATTAACAAATAAAAAAGTGTTAAAGTCAATTTTTCGTTTTGGAATTAGAAATCGTTCAAGTTAAACGTTTGTTAAGTAGAGGTATTTGTTAAGATTAACCAAAGTATGGTTTTTTAAACAGCTAATCGAAAGGAACAGTAAATATATATGCTAATACAATTAATCGCTAATCAGTTATTTGTCACAAACCATAAACAGAAATCGTTAATCTTTTCTTTACACATCTCGATTTTGAAATCCGTATTGTACTGATCATATCTATTTCCCCATTTTGTATGCTAATACAATTAATCGCTACTGTTTACGGTTTGTGACAAATAACTGATAAATCGTTAATCTTTTCTTTACATATCTCGATTTTGAAATCCGTATTGTACTGATCATATCTATTTCCCCATTTTGTATGCTAATATAATTCCAACTAGCCGCGACCGTAATTTTCATGCCCTTCGCTTGAATTTTCGATATTTTATCATTTTCACGCATAGCATTTAAACTAAGCTTTCTTGCAGGCATTATGTGTTAGATCAATAAATCCTGGTTTATTTGAAAAAAAAAAGAACAAAAAATATTAAACGGTTAGACAAATAAATTCATTTAAACGCAATTTTATTTATTAAAACTACACATACATAACTTTGTTCAATAAAACTACAAGTAAAGTAAACTATAATGGTATTTATAATAGTGTACAGAGTGTGAAACAGTTATGAGCGCTCAGTATGACAAGGTTTTACGAGTTGAAACCAAGAAACTCACAAAAAGGAAGAATCAAAACAGTACTAAAGAAAAAAGTAGCTAAAAGGTGTTTATAACAGTCTATGAAACGAACTGAAGCTAAATTATTGCAAAATAAAGTAAATGTGAAGTTTTAATGAAGATAAACTTAGTTGAATATGCAGAAACGTCTGAATGCGAGTTCACAAAGTAATAAGCATATGATTTTGAACGAACTGCGCATGCATAAGTCGAGAAAACCCACAGAAATTGTATTTAGTATAATGTTATTTTTTAGGAACTTACACGCGGGTTAATTGCTGTTGGTGTGAAATACTTTGCAACTAAAAAAACTAGAGTTGAAATCAAAGCCAGTCATTATGCGATGACAATGGTGCTGTGCCATTGAGTAGCATCCTCTATGCATTAAGCGTTTGACTAAGCAAAAACCAAGTAAGGTGATTCTGAATGGAAAAGTCAATATGCAATCGGGACTCCTCGGACAAAGGCCTTTCTAACGATATTAGATTTGTAGCCTTTTATAAGAGAAATACGCAAGAAAAGTTCCGGACAAACAAACACCAGCGTATTATCAAATTTTTGGGCACACTTTTGATATCCAAATATATTACAGCAGTATCAAACGAGTTATCGGGCCCATAGTTAATACTCATGCATATTACTAGTCTGTCAAACAGGTTTTTGGGTACTCACTTGACTCCCCCGTATATAATTGGTCTTTCGTCACGCATATGATACACCAATAAAATATAAGATTATCAAATAGTTTATCGGGTATTCATTTAATGCTCACATTTACATTACAGGTCTGCCAGACAAGTTTATTGGGCGCACATTTGATACCCCAAAATATTGCCAAACGATTTATCGGCGCATATATTTGAGAAAAAAACAAAAAAAAACAAACAGCTGTTGGGTACATATTTTACACCATAGTATGACGCAGACTTACTAAACGAATTATCGGCACATATATTTAAAAAAAACAAAAAAAACATCTGTTGGGTACATATTTTACACCATAGTATGACGCAGACTTACTAAACGTGTTATCGGCACATATATTTGAAAAAAAAACCCAAAAAACAAACAGCTGTTGGGTACATATTTTACACCACAATATGACGCAGTCTTGCTAAATGAGTTATTGGCACATATATTTGAAAAAAAAAAACAAGCTGTTGGGTACATATTTTACACCATAGTATGACGCAATCTTGCTAAACGAGCTATTGGCACACATATATAATATATATATAAGAAAACTGTTCATGGAGAGAACATCACTGTGTGTTATATATGTTTATTCTGAAGGTGTTATCTCGTTATGTTGGCGTGTAAACTTGATCGGAGACAACTTATGTCAGTCTATAAAACAAAATACACTTCAGGAGATATTGATGTTACGGCGTTATGGGCATGCTCTGTCGGAAAAATAAAGTGTAATTTGTACTAGAAATTGTGCATAATGATTTTATCTTACGCTATTTATACACATTTTAAACATGTTTTATTAGTATATGCTCCCCCTGCTTACTCGTACATGTTATAGCAGTTTAGATAAGTGTTAAGGCGTGAGCGAAATTACAGAACCATCGTCATGAAGAGGTTGAGAGCGAAACTGAAAATTATTTAATACATAATCTCAGTGCGTGTTTATTGAGAAGATCATCTCCTTAAATACTCCTACGTGAAATACATATATTCCATAATTCATCTTTTTATGTGCTAAGTTTGAAGGAAAATTTTTATATTTTCCAGCATAAAACTAATATTTAGCTGCTACATCTCTTCTGACTACTGAACTTTACGTTAGCTCTATAAAATACTTCAACTTATCTTTACCCATGCTTACATTCCATTGAGCAGACGAAACGCTGCAGTGTGACATGTGGCGCCATCGACCTTCAGAGTTAGTAAAGCGTTCTCTAATAACACAATTTTTAATTCTTTGTATGTTTTTCCTTTAAAGTTATAATGCGACACGAAACTTTTCTCATGATGCTGAGAATATAATTATACTCTTTGTAGTTATATTACAGTTGGTAATGAGATATTTCCGATTATATATTACGTGAGGTTTGTTTGTTTGTAATTAAGCACAAAGCTACACAATGGGCTATCTGTGCTCTGCCCACCACGGGTATCGAAACCCGGATTCTAGCGATGTAAGTCCGCAGACATACCTCTGTGCCACTGGGGGGCATATTACGTGAGAATACAGTTTTCATTCACAATGATCCTGAGATAAAAAACAGAAATTTTAGTCTCTATTTGATATCGAAACTCCACTGACATACACAGCACATGGGTGATTGAATAAAATATCTTATCGGTGTAAAGTGCATATTGTGGAGAGAAAAAATGTTTACCAAATCATTGCGGAATTCATTCTTTCACACAACATCTATACTATTATTCTGCCTGTTTGTATGTACGACCGTTACGCTTTCTGACCTAGAACCTGTTAGAGGGTTTCCCCAAGAAAAACCGCGCATGCGCATTATTCACTCGACGACAAACAGTCTGCCTGCGGCAAAG
>NW_013672040.1:34889-41162 GCF_000517525.1 Limulus polyphemus | reverse complement strand
CAACTGCAATACCCACAATGTCAGAGAAGATAATTTGGGGTAGAATAAAAGAACATTCCCAAGGAAGCCCGATGTTTGTGGAAGTAGTGGAAGACCCATCCAGGCCAGCGGATGTGAGGAGTGGAAGGTCACTAGTAGCAGGTCATCAAGTACTACCCATGACAGTAGTCAATTTCTCTAAGTGTGCCAGGAGGTCGAGCCAGTCAATGTTAAGAGAAATAATTGCAGATAGATAGATATAGAGACAGATAATTGACTCAAGCGAGCAGTAGTGACGGTAAAATAAAGTGCGTGTTTTGTTATCGAGATTGCAAATGTATTAAATGTGGAAATTATTTGTATTATAAAGTTGTATCGAGAAAAAATAAACTAGTTTTAATTAAGGAAGGACTTTTATCGTTGAAGTTCCTCGGAAGGATTTTATACCGGAAATTAACAAACGAGCAGATACGTAACAATATGTTATTGTATCATTTGTCGGTTTCGGTATTTTAATGTATCAAAAACATAATGATATGTTGTTACTATACCAGCAACAAAACACAGGATAATGATTTACTGGTGTATTATTAAACAAATAATAAAGACTGGGATATAGTATGTTTATACAAAAAGCCACTTCATGCAAAAATCGATATAGCATTATAAAAAACAACAATGTCATATTGCACGAATTAAAAGCATTTTAATTAATGAAATATGACGATGTACCTTTTCTATAGTTTTATACTATGGCATAACACTAACTGGTGAACAACACACACTGTTGATGTTACACTTTGATAAAGAGCAAGTGACAACAGAGTGGTGTAATACGATGGGAACAAGAAGTGACATAAATATGATACAGTGTAATTTTATAAATAGTGATCACTTTCTTGTAGTTGGTGCTTTTTATCCACAGGGAAAAGCTAAATCATCTGTATATTAACTATAACAAAAATAAAATAAAACCCGCCATTATTTAAATTTTCTTTATAAATCTGAAGTTTGAGTGAATCAACATAGTTCTTATTACTTAACTTGTACGTATTTTGTTTGTTTGGTATTAAGCACAAATATGCTCAATGATCTATCTGTGCTGTGCACACTGCAGAGACCGAGCTCTGAATTTTAGCATTATCTGCCCTCAGGTTTATCTCTGAGCTCACGGGGCATTTGTATATATATATATATATACAAATAAAAAAAAATATTCCAGCTGAATCGTTCAGAGCACAGTTTATATGCTACATAAAGTTTATTTCAAATACCCATAACTAGTGTTTTATGTATTACTAGCAGGAGTACCTGGACGGATGAAATCAAAAACCAGTTCGTAACAAAGGATAGGAAATTGCGCATCTGTTTTTTAACATAATAAACATAAAAGAATACATAAGCGTACCAATACCGAAAATAAAGACATACTGTTTTCAAGAATTCTAACAACAGTGGTGACATGTTTCGTTCTAATGCTGAGGGATATACAACATTGGTAGTTTTCCCGAAATTAGATATGAAATTATAGGGGTGGGGGCCTAACCCCCCATGACCTTCCTCATGTCATCCTGTATCACTGTGTAAAGTTAGGTGCTGATTGATCAAGAAATATGGAAACGTATAAGGAACAGATACACACACACACACACACGTATTGACGTTTACTTATATAGATGTAAATAAATTATATGCTATTTCTTGTCTATCCGTGTGACCCCCAGTGGCACAGCGGTATGTCTGCAGACTTACAGTGCTAGAAACCGGGTTTCGATACCCGTGGTGGGCAGAGCACAGATATCCCATTGCGTAGCTTTGTGCTTAATTCCAAACAAACTTTCCGTGTGACAGCGGTAAGTTTACGAACTTACAACGCTAAAATCTGGGATTTTATTCCAAAGTGGTTTTGGTATAAATCAAACTCTATATATACTAAATGTTACTTCATTAAAAGTATTGGTTGGAATTGTTAATACGTCTCTTTTTGTTCTTTTTAATGTTGATTATTATACAATTTTTATTATGAAGATTGATTTGTATTGTTAGCTTGGTATATGGATATAGGACTAACCTAAACCTCCTAATTAGATGTTAATTAGATTACAGCTGAAACTATCGGTAATAGTGAGGGCACTCACTTGTCGAAACAGTGAATTCTTATTATTATAAGTAAGAATAATACATTAAATGAATATATTCATTGCTGAATTGATTTTAATTTATAATATATATGGGTGACTTGTTTCTAGTTTATAAAGGTAACTAGTTTTGATCAGAAAAACATTCTAAGTGACCATATCTTTGTAGCTGTATCACCTGTGTTCAGGCTTTGTGACCATATTATCATTGTAGCTGTGTCGTTTGTGTTCAGGCTAGGTGGCTACATCTTTGTAGCTGTGTCGTCTGTGATCAGGCTTGATGACCATATAAAAATGACGCATCAAATTCAAATTTTTAAATCAACTTTTGATAGGAAACTTATAGGTACAAATGCAAACAAGCATACTTCTAAAACTAAACGAATAACATTTTTATTTTAATTTTTTATCTATAAAACAGGTTAAAGTTTAAACTACAGACGAATAACATTTCAAAGACACATGACACTCAGCAATTAGTAGAGAAACCGTGAATCTGATACGTAAATAGGAAAGCATGGCTATAACGGTGCTTATCACACACGCTGTACATAATCGATAAATGGAGGCTTATGATTTGGTGAGATGAGTTACGTTTCGTTCTTTTCTCTACTGGTATTGGAGTAAAACATCGAGAAAAACCACGTGATAAATCTGCTAATGTTGATTCAACAGTGCAAGGTTGTGGAAATGGT
This sequence comes from Limulus polyphemus, assembly GCF_000517525.1. Classification (NCBI taxonomy): domain Eukaryota; kingdom Metazoa; phylum Arthropoda; class Merostomata; order Xiphosura; family Limulidae; genus Limulus; species Limulus polyphemus. The sequence goes on along the minus strand of NW_013672040.1, from coordinate 38,350 downwards.
GGTACTTTGACTTCTTATATGTAAGTATAGTAACCGCTCCTAAAAACTATTCGGTATAAAATGTTTTATAGAGTTAAAGTGAATTCTGACCTGATAAAGGAGACTGGACACAAGTTTCACAGTAAAACGAAAACACTTTATTTATTGAACAGATAACCGGATACAACTTGATCATACGTGTGCACAAAAACGGCCACAATTCTCGCTAAATGGAAAGAAATATTTTTGAGTAATAAATTGAACCAGAATCTGAATACGGGTGAGGGTATTCACCACTGTTTACTTACTAGAATAGAGTCAATGAAGATAAATGGTTTTTGATTTATAATAATAAATTGAACCAGAATCTGGATACGGGTGAGGGTATTCACCACTGTTTACTTACTAGAATAGAGTCAATGAAGATAATTGGTTTATGATTTATAATAATAAATTGAACCAGAATCTGGATACGGGTGAGGGTATTCACCACTGTTTACTTACTAGACTAGAGTCAATGAAGATAATTGGTTTTTGATTTAGAAAGTTTGAAAGCTCAGTAATTCACATTAATATGTTAGTTTCTATTTCTTACACATTTTATTTTATTTTCAAAGGCAGCTAGGCGACGAAGAAAAGCGTCCATTTGTTGAAGAAGCCGAGAGACTTAGAGTCATTCATAAGAAGAAACATCCAGACTACAAATATCAACCTAGGCGACGAAAACCCATGAAAAGTATCAACATCCCTTCTGTAGAACCCATATACACAGTTCAAGGTGCTACTGTGTTGTTCAGGTGAGAATTTAATCATCCAAGAAACATTTAGTGCTTACTTAAAATTACAAACTGAAGGTAAACTTCAGATAACTTGGACTGCTAATAGAGCGGTGACACATTATTCTACACTTTTACAAACTAAAAGTATTGAAATATAACATACATTTTATTCATTAGAAGGAAAAATATGTATTTAGATATACGCTTGTTATTTTTGTGATCCCTGTTTCTTTGAACATCTTAAAATTAGCGCATTTAAGCTTATGATGGTAAAATTCGGACTTCGATACCCGTGGTTTAGACTTTGCGATTAACAGTAACCAAACAAATCATTAAAGATAATCATTAATTTTGAGGCTTGGCTGAAGTTTTTTAACTTTTGGTTAGTAATCCTTAGCCAACTTTAAATCCTTGTTTAATATTTTATCAACATTAAGTTTGTCGGTCATAGTTGTTTTTTTTTTATAATATTGATTTTCATTTTCCAAAATAGTCCTGTACGAATATCTTTCTTCCTTCAGCCCTTCGTGGCAATATTTCACTGTCGAATAGTCGGAAGTTCGCCTTGAACCAAATATGATTGTGTTAAACATGTTGTCCGTAGTGTCATGACTCGATTTTTTGAACGATTCACAACTGCATCAGCACACATAAATCGTTCATTTTCTTTACAGCATGTGCAGAACAACAAACTGATGTGTGTATATACATGACTAAGTATACTACAAACCAGAAGGTTACCACAATCCTTTATGCAATAGGCGCAGGAGGATGTTATCAATACAAATATAACCGCAAAGTCCTATTCATAATACTTGTAGGATAATAAACGGTGTAACTAGAAGCTTGACTAAATACGTTACAAAGTACATATGCAACATGTGCAGGACAATAAACCAGTATTACAAGATACACGACAAGGTGCTCTATAAATCACATTCTTAACGTATATTTCTTTTTTGTAGCATAAACAGGGCAATAACGTGATGTTATTAAATAAATGACAAGATACACTATAACTCTCTTTAGAGTATGTAAATTAGGAATCAATAAATTATTACCATATGTTATGTGCATAATTATCTATTAAAACGTAAATAAACTGTGTTCTTAAAGAAGATCATAACACACGAAGCTATGAACAATGGAGCTGCTCTCCAAAACAGCCTCTTTCATCGGTGTTATAAAAATATTCATGTCAACTTTAATAGCAGTCCTGCAACGTCGCTATATACTTTTTTGAGCATTTATATAAGGTTCTGGAGAATGTTTGCCAATTTAAAGGCATTCTACACCATATACAGTATGTTTCATGGGTGAACTAAATGTAAAATATATCTCTGATGATAGCCAAGATTATTCTATAGTGTTGAGTTGCAGAGCAAATTTTGACTCATTTTTTTCACAATAAGCTGTGATGGTACGTCCATCATGGAGAATAATTTATTCTCCATCAAAATAAAATCGTATTAAATGGCACCAGTGAAAGACGTATTTTTCTAGTAGATGCCTTCTCATATTGTCGATAGTCGCCCTTGAAGCTGCAGTTTTAACTACAGTGCAATCGTCATTGAACTTTTGAGGCTATCTTCACAGGTAAAGATGAACACCTTGGAAATGAACAAAGAACTTAGACTCGTCTGTAAAGAGCTAAGAGACATTGAAGACGTCTTTGTCATATGAAATTATCCTGGTATCACAACATTCGAAAGTAACGACGATAGAGTAGTATTTTTGTTCATATGGCAGGGCGATAAACTTACATTTGGCTAGTTGCAATCTGACTTTTACCTTTGGATAGGAGTTAAACGCTTGATGGATTTATTGATTGAGTCTCACAACATCGGCTGAGCGAATTCATCATGCTCGTGCTCATTCTTACATCTTACCTACATCCTGACATTTTGTCTTTGTAATGTTCCAAAATCAGCAAAAACAGAGCTGCAGGTATCTTCTTCCTCAAATACATCAACAAATATATTGGTCTTGCCTAATCAAAAGAAACGTCGATAAGCCGTTATGTGAATATGACGTTAATTAAGAAGCACAAAAAGAAAGCTTTACTCTCGGTTTGGTCCAGAAACTTTACTGATTCCTATTTGTGTAAAATTAACCCTTAATCTTACTGTAACATTAGCAGACACACGGACAAGTGAAAACCATTTCACAAATGCATAAATTCTTCATTATCACAATGCTGTTGTTGGTTATTTAAGTGCAAAGCTACATAGTGGGATATCTATGGCATATTACCGCGAGGAATCAAACTCCGAAGTTTAGCGTTCTAAGTCCATAAACATAACCCACTAGGAGAATGTTATAATAAGACTATACTTTAGTTTATATGAATATTTTTAAAGTAAAGAATTTAAGTTTGTTCACAATAATTCTAAACAATAATTTATTATTTTAATTCAGTATATTAGCTATACAATTTCACAATTAATCGGCAGGCAATTTCATGTTTAGTGTCGTGCTACCGAAGTAAACATCCACTTCATGTTTAACATTATTAGACAGCTATGTGATTAGAGCAGACAAATAGCAAGAGAAATCTAATAAACACATTCTTTACATGTCAATATGAAGTGCTGCTGGTTTCTCGAATGAATTTTATTAAGTTCACATTTCAGCTTCCTTCTTACTCGTTCTATAAAAGTAGGCCCGGCATGGCCAGGTGGTTAAGGCGCTCGACTCGCAATC
>NW_013672040.1:23692-34303 GCF_000517525.1 Limulus polyphemus | reverse complement strand
AAAACCAACTTCATGTACACCAAAATAATATCTAGTTATTGAAAGTGACTTTTAATTACGTGTAAATACTCTTTGTTTACTATAAAAAAAGAATATAAGCTGTAATCCATATCCTTTTTGGTATGTTTGACACAACCAACTCCATGTACATTAAGATAATATCCACTTTTTAAAATGACGCATAGTTACATGTATATACTTTTTCTTTACTCTGAAATAAAAAATATAAGCTGTAATCTTTTTCCTTCTTCATAAGTTTAACCCAACCATGTTCATGCACACTAAGATAATATCTAGTTATTTAAAGTAACTCCTAATTACGTGTAAATACTATTTGTTTACTATAAAATAAAGAATACAAGCTGTAATATTGTTCCTTTTTTATATCTTTAACAAAACCAACTTCATGTACACCAAAATAATATCTAGTTATTGAAAGTGACTTTTAATTACGTGTAAATACTCTTTGTTTACTATAAAAAAAGAATATAAGCTGTAATCCATATCCTTTTTCGTATGTTTGACACAACCAACTCCATGTACACTAAGATAATATCCACTTTTTAAATTGACTCATAATTACGTGTCAATACTCTTTCTTTACTCTGAAATAAAAAATATAAGCTGTAATCTTTTTCCTTCTTCATAAGTTTAACCCAACCATGTTCATGTATACTAAGATAATATCTAGTTATTTAAAGTAACTCCTAATTACGTGTAAATTCTCGTCGCTTTAAAAAAACCAGATATGATCTTAGTGTACAAGATCTTGGTTATGTTAAACTTATGAAGAGGAACAAGATTATAGCTTACATTCTTTATTTTATAGTAAAAAAAGTATTCACTCGTAATTGGGATACACTTTAAAAAACTAGATATTAACTTATGGTTTATGAACATGGTTGGGTTAAACTTATGAAGTGGAACAAGATTATAGCTTACATTCTTTATTTTATAGTAAACAAAGAGTATTTACACTTAATTAGGAGTCACTTTAAAAACTATATATTATCTTAGTTTACATGGAGTTGGTTGTGTTAAAGATATGAAAAAGGAGGAACATTAAAGCTCTTCTTCTTTATCTATAGTAAACAAAGAGTATTTACACGTAATTAGGAATCACATTAAATATCTAGATATTATAATAGTGTACATGAACTTCGTTGTGTTAATCTTATGAAAAAGGAACAAGATTACAGCTTACATTTTATTATTTTATAGTAAACAAAACCTAATTACGTGTAATACTCTTTGTTTATTACAAAATAAAGAATGTAAGCTGTAATCTTGTTTTTTTATATGTTTAACAAATCAAACTCCATGTCCCCTAAGATAACATCTAGTTTTGTAAAGTGACTCCTAATTACGTTTAAATACTCTTTGTTTACTATAAAATAAAGCATACAAGCTGTAATCTTGTTCCTTTTTTATATCTTTAACAAAACCAACTTCATGTGCACCAAGATAATAGCTAGTTTATAAAGTGACTCCTAATTACGTGTAAATACTCTTTGTTTACTATAAAATAAAGAATGTAAGCTGCAGTCTTTTTCCTTGTTCATAAGTTTAACCAAACCATGTTCATGTATAATAAGGTAATATTTAGTTATTTAAAGTGACTCCTAATTACGTGTAAATATTCTTAGTTTACAATAAATAAAGAATATAAGATGTAATCTTGTTCCTTTTTTATATGTTTAAGACAACCAACTCAATGTTCAGGCCCGGCATGGCAAGGTGGTTAAGGCACTCGACTCGCAATCTGAGGGTAGCGGGTTCGAATGCCTGTCACACCAAACATGCTCGCCCTTTCAGCCGTCGGGGCGTTATAATGTGACAGTCAATCCCACTATTCGTTGGTAAAAGAGTAGCCCAAGAGTTGGCGGTGGGTGGTGATGACTAGTTGCCTTCCCTCTAGTCTTATACTGTTAAATTAGGGACGGCTAGCGCAGATAGCCCTCGTGTAGCTTTGCGCGAAATTCAAAAACAAACTATAAAAGTAGAAATCCTAACCATACATAAGCAATTTAAAACACAGATAAAACGTTTAGGTAAAGTGAATATTCTTATATTTATCTTGTGATTCTTCACATATAAACAATAAACGCTGCTTACTTCACAATATGTAATCTTCTTAAAGTAAACTTAAATTAGACCTTCTTAACTATTTCATGTCTCGAAAATAACCATAAATTCAACGAGATAAATTGGTTAGAATTTTAAAACTATTCTGAGAGGCAGCGAGTGGGATGAGGCAGCTTATGAGTTAGCTATAATATAAACCAAAATAAGATGTTTCCTTTATTTGCAACCTCAACTAGATATATTACTTTGCTGGGCGCGCCGGATGTATGACGCAGTAACGCTAATGTTAAAATGAAAATAAAAAAACAAGCAGAAAAGTAACACCCGTGAATGAAACAGGCCAGACGCCAAAGGAATGTTTTATAGACTACAAAATATTTGTGACGTCAGTAAAACACTGCTAAAACACTGTTAGTCCATTCATTAGCAATATATCAAAACGTTAATGCCAAGTTTTGTTTCTATGAGATCATCATGCATCTGTAAGATGTTGTGCCGAACATCACGTTTTATCTTACTCTTGTTTTGCTCTATGGACAAACATTTCCTCGAAACTTGCGTAAAAAACTAAAAAACGTGCGATCAACATTAGTATTGTTTTCTTTAAAATATTTTAACAGATACTTATCTGACCACATGTCAAAAGTATTACAATTACGTTTTCAGTTGGGTAAAAAACTACTTGCTGAGCGTGGGTATTTGAATGAGACCTCTAATGAGAAACAATATAGTGATAACTTACTCACCCCATTAGCGTTGTAGCTCTTAAAACCAATTAAAACAAAACCTAAGTATTACAGAAAAGTTAAAATAAGAGGGTTTAAGCTAATTTAGTTCCCAGGTGCGTCAGTGCTAAAATTTGGGGCTCGGTTCCTCACAGTGGACAAAGTGCATATAGTCTATTGTGTAGCTGTTGGACAAAAACAAACAAAAAAGACAAAATGAAGCTAACGTTTTGATACCCAGTAAAATAGACGGTTTCAAATCAAACAAAGTCCCGATACTGCAACAGCTGTCCTGTTAAAAGTAACATGATTTCAAATCTAACCGCTCTTCTTGTTGCCCAGTCAGCAGAAACGAATGTCAAAATTAATTGAATATTTTCATTTTGAAACATCATTCTTGCCCAGTTATAGAAACAAGATTTTAATAAATATGATATTCTGAGTTCCATGTCAGTGCACCAGAATACCCACCCTGTTAACAATGACAAGATTCTATTGACTTTAGTGTTCTTGTTGCCCAGTCATCATGAATCAAAAAATAAATGTGAAGTCGAGGCAATGTTCCTATATTGTAACAGAATATCTACTTCTTTTAACAATGACATCAGTCGATTCAACTCGATGTTTTTGTTGCTACACATATCAGAAACAAGTTTCAAGTCGAAGAGATGTTTCTATACTGTAATAGAATACCTACCCTGTTATCAATGACAAGAATAAATTTAACTAGACACTCCTGCTGCCCAGTCGACACAAAAAAGGTTGTAGCCGAGGCGCTTTCTATACTGTAACAGAATATTTACCCTGCTAACAACGACAATAACTGGAATCAATCTGGTGTTCCATCTATCCTCTAGGCAGAAAATGATGTTTAATTGAATCCTGTGATACTATTCCTGGACAGTTTTTTAGTCCGTGCGGCGGCAACGAGAGCTTAATCTGATGTCCTAGCTACCCTCTAAAGGGTAATTAATCTCCAACTTCATATACTAATACACCTTCTTGTATGCATAATTGTTTTGTATTTCAAAAAATTTTTTTCCAGTCTCTTATCCTTAAAATGTTCCACCTGTATTCAATCTTGAGGTACCTATTGTGTTCTTAGTCATTTATTTCAAAGTTACCAATGTCTCAACAAGTGAGTTGTGCCATGGGCTGGTTTCATTCCATCTTCAGTCATTCTCATTGTACACTGGATTGTCCACTTTATTTCAGATCTCACTTGTACGATGGATTTTGTTTTTTTTTCTGTTTTGTTTTTTTATCTTTAGCTGCCACCTCATAAACATAGTTATTTATTTTTTAAATAATTTCTTATTCTTGTATGATGTTTTGGTTGTGTTGCACCTTGATACAATATCTATAAGGCAGTTCAACATCTCCACTAATTCAGCGTTTCTCTTCTTTAATGAATGATATGGAACCTTGTTGATTTTACTGTCCACCAGTTCATTGTATTCTTTATTTCAGCATCTTATATTTTGGATAAGATGTTTCCTTTTCACATTTTTGAACTATCTGTTTCACAAGTTCATTTGCTGTCATCCTTACGGTTACCACCTCCTTCTGCCATGATTTTGGTATATCATTGCTCTTTATTTCATTTGTTGCTACGGATACTATTTCCTTGTCACACTTTTTCTCCCTATACATTTGCCAAAGTGTTAATCAGAATTCAGTTTTAAGCTCCAAACGGTATTATTTGTACCACACTCATGATTTTGCTGGAAAGTGTGTATTTTTACCCTTCAAGTAAATTACCAAAGAAAACAACAACTAGCACTACTAACACCTTATTTCCTTTATTTAATAAATATGTTCTAAAGCAACTAATTTTCTGAAACAGTTCTTATTGTTGATTGTGTAAGTCACCAAGAACACTGTTAAGCCTTTCCTGTAACAGTATAGTGTTCGTTTAATCCTGTTGAGGAATGGACCCAGAAGCAGTATTTTTCCATTCCACTTCATTCACCAAATAACCAACTAATTAATCTCATTTTCTCCAGGTTTGCACTAAACTTGTGCGTCCTCGGGTTCACGTGTTTTTAGGTTATATTAGGTTTTTAGGTAGTAATGATTCCAAGATATGTCTTGGTAGTAATGATTCCAAGATACGCCTTGGTAGTAATGATTCCAAGATATACCTCGGTAGTAGTGATTCCAAGATATACCTCGTTAGTAATGATTCCAAGGTATACCTCGGTAGTAATGATTCCGAGACATACCTTGATAGTAATGATTCCAAGATACGCCTTGGTAGTAATGATTCCAAGATATACCTCGGTAGTAGTGATTCCAAGACATACCTCGTTAGTAATGATTCCAAGATATACCTCGGTAGTAATGATTCCAAGATATACCTTGGTAGTAATGATTCCAAGATATACCTCAGTAGTAGTGATTCCGAAACATACCTTGATAGTAATGATTCTGAGACATACCTTGATAGTAATGATTCTGAGACATACCTTGATAGTAATGATTCCAAGATACGCCTTGGTAGTAATGATTCCAAGATATACCTCGGTAGTAGTGATTCCAAGATATACCTCGTTTTTAATGATTCCAAGATATACCTTGGTAGTAATGATTCCAAGATATACCTCGGTAGTAATGATTCCAAGATATACCTCGGTAGTAATGATTCCGAGACATACCTTGATAGTAATGATTCCGAGATATACCTCGGTAGTAGTGATTCCAAGATATACCTTGGTAGTAATTATTCCAAGATATACCCGTCACGGGTGAGAAGTCTTCCCTGCTGGTTATTTTTCTGTCTCATAGATTATTTCAGTTTCATATTATTTTGCTTATTCTCTTTTTTTCTTCACAACTGTTTATTCCTTTTTCTTACACATGATAATTTAAATACAAAAATACGATAATCTTATCTGTTTATAAATATATATATTTATATGCAATAAAGTTTACCCGTTTCTCTCTTTATCTACTCATGTTTATTGTACATCGCGTACCATCTTAATACAGATATCTGTACTAATTTTATGTCTCAACGAATCAACATCAAAGCAATATTCTGTATAAGTCTGTCATGTTGATTGATACAAAGCTTATGGATGATATTTCACGGTTGAGGATTGTCTGAGTAACTATTCAGCGAATAACACTCACTTAATGTTTAGATGTTAAACAATTGTTTATTACTATACTTTGTGCATGATCTGGAGTTTCAGTTCACCTCTTAATTCTCAATAGATCAGTGAAGCTAGAGAAGGAAAACCCCTTAAGTGGGCGATGCCATGAAGCTCCTAGTCCCCAGGAAACTTTCTCTCCTTCTTCAACTGGGCCACTCACCCCACCCGCTACTCCAAATCAAGGAGAATCTACTGTGAGAGGAAAGGGGCGATTCGGCAATCTGTCTACTAATATCAACATTACAAAACAAGGTAATGAATTCATCTATTTCACTTTATTTTCCAAAAACCCACAAAACAAACATTTTCCTGCATTTAGTCTTCCATATTTATAAACATGAATCGCGCACACACACACAAGTAGGTAACTGGAGGTCAAGAACTTTATTTTAAATCCCATTGATATTAGAATTAAAGATTTTACACGATTGTTTAGAGAACTGTAAATACAATTTCTTTATGTTTTAAATTTCTATTTCAGTTTATTCACCACTAGGTTTTTTAGTCTTACTAATCCATTGAAATAATTACTCGCTTAAAGAAACCAGTAAGAACAATATTTCACTTGAAATACATGTAATGAAATATTGTAGAAAAATGTTTTTCTTGTAATCCACGTTATAGGAAGCAACATCAAATTAGTGTTAATAAAATACATTTGTAGAAATTAAATAGTAACTGGTTGAGATTTTTCACTAATGTAGCTGTGCAATATACTACTTATGAAAGTCACAGCTTATAAAAGACGTATAAAATCACTCACATGTATAAACTAAGATAGAATATTCAAATTTAATATCTGAAATATTATGGGGATTGTCTAGGTCAGCAGGAAAGTCAGCCTATTGACTTTAGCCACGTGGACGTAGGGCAACTTTCAACAGAAGCAATCGATAATTTCGACGAATCCGAACTTGACCAGTATCTCACCGGTCAGAACTGCCCAATAGTTTCCTCCAGGATTATTCATTCTAATCAATCATCTTCGTCATCAAAGGGCGTTGGGAACACCTACAGCTCCAGTTTAGTACCCAGGTTGTTGCCAACTATGTCATCACTTCATATGATGAAAACAGAAAACTGCAGAGTTAAGCCTTACCTCTCTCGTAATACTTTCAATGACCACGCATTTAAAGGAACATCCACTCGACGATCCAGCACTGCAATTATAAAAAATGGTGTAACTCCAGTTCCAAGCTGTAACGTTATAAAAACTTACCCTAGCACCAGTTCATTAATCGGCTGCTCTTACACAAACACTGACAGTAGTTACAGTAGTGGTGCTCAAGAAGATTCTATAAAATTACAAGAACTTTCACCCATTGTAAAAACCCGTCAGCGAACCTCGATCTCAGTCGCCGTGGAAACTGCTGCTGACCTCCAAAATATGAAGACACAGTGTAACTTCTCAGAGGAAGACTCTTTGAACGTGTCTCAAAACGGCTATGACGGTCTTCCACCATTGTCTCCTACAAACACTTCTGTGTACAGTTACAGCAATAATGTGCAAACATTAATGGGACTCAATTATCAACGTGCTACTTCTTCAGGTGTCAGAGCTAAATACAGAGAAACGGAAATCTGTGGAGAACCTTGGTCAACTTATGCTTAATGAAGAAACAGTGTAAACTATTCAAAATGTCTCGCAAATTTCTATAATGTATGAAAACTTATTTTTTTTGGTCGTTGGATGGTGAAAATATCGCGTAAAATATTCTAACCATTTATCTAATATTTAAGGCACGTAATGCTTCGCTTTATAACAACTTATAGCTCTGATATGTCTACTAGAATTTTTTAATATGAATAAATAAATATGTATACTTATGAATTTTAAATATTTTTTGCTGTGGACTACGAAACATCAAATTTAGATTTCAAATGATAAAACCAATAAAAATATCATCATAATTTACGTAACTGCAAAAAAAAAAAAAGGCATAAGTTTCTTATTTTGTTATAGATAATTCAACTATGCATGATTGTCACCTAACGACTTTCAGCTATAAAAACTCGAGAGAAAATCATTAACAGCCCAATAAAACTAACTGAAGAAGCATAGAATATTATGTTCCTTTTAAAGAGTTATCTAGTTTACTATTCGAAGTAAACTGTTCATTGGTTTTGAAAGTTAATATAGTATATTAATTATATTACTTCCCACAGCGGTCTGTTAATAGGAAAAATGTAAGACATTATGAAGAATCCTGACTACGAAATTTAAAGGACATTTATTCTTAGACGTTTCTTTATAACGTTTCATTTACATTTTGAATTATTGTAGTAGTGTTTTGTGTATTAGTAATGTGTGAAGAATTATAAAAAGTGTATTTTAAACCATTCACATATATTTATTCTAATATTGCTTCGTCATAATCAAGCGTTTTATCTTGAAACACATTGTTTGTATTCCTCATTACTGTCCTGTAATACCAAGATTTGGATATAATATTAATGCCTTTTCTTGTAGCAATTCACAGGTTTATTGCTGTTATTCAGATTGGATCATATACCCAAGTTCCTGGTTGGTATAAGATCCAAAATCTGTTTACGTGAACATTAAAGATTACTGTTGCTATCCAAACTATCATATATCTAAATTTCTGGTTGTTATTAGATATAACATATGTTTACGTGAACATTAAAGAAAATTGTTACTATCCAAACTATCGATAAGTGAAGCTTTATTTTATTTTCATACTTCCATTAAATTTAATTCAGCCTAGATTCCTAAAAGAGAAAGAATGTGGTTTGTATATTTTATCTGAAGGTCTTGTCTAATGGCTTGTTTGGTTTGCTTTCTTATCTCGTACCGCAGATGTAGATTTATGCTTAAAATTTCTAACTCATATCATCATTTCACGTCGAAATGTGTTGCTATTTTCGTGACAGAGAAAATTCAAGTAAACGATTTTTTTTCCAAAATGTTTATCTGAAATTAATTCAGCTGCACTTAACTTTCTTGTTTTTAATTCCAGCTAAGTCATAAATGTTTTAAACATTCACTCCCCTGACTTTAAATAGATGTATTCAAAATAATATTTATTATTTCATGGTTATCTGTGGTCGAGAGTAATGCTGACTAATAATAAATGGTTATTCTGCAAATGCTCTTTTTTAGGGATGTATTTTGTTTATCTTATGAATATTTCGCAGTAATATCAGTTGATAGCTCATCAGGAAACATGTTATCTGCTGTTACAACTAGACGTTTAAAGATTGAAATAACTTTTGAAAAATGATATATAATTCTCAAACATTCCCTAATTATATTTCATGAGAACTAAAGACACATTTTATGGCTTGACCAAACAATCTTTATTGATATGATATTTAATTTAAACTGCCAATAACAATGATATTTTTAAACGAAAGGCAGGTTTTACGTTATTAGTTGAGGCCATGGTATCGTATCATTAATAAAATGTTTATTAAACAAAATTATGATCTACAAGAAGCCGAAGATTTTGTGGTTGGACATTGTATATTTCAAGTTACTTACAGAAATAATTATACCATATGATCAACATAATAAAACCAAGTTTTAACAAGAATAGTTTGAATAATTATTACTGATGAGTCTATATAGCAGTTTATTGCTTGCAGAGTTAATCTTTGTAGAAAGTAATAACAAAATGATTGAAAAATATTTTCAAGTTGTATTGGTGCTTACCATTCTAGCTTATCAGTTCACACTAATCATGTTTGAAAGCTCAAACGAGTGTGTGTACTTTGTTTTAGTACATAGCCACACCATGCACTGTCTGTTTTTTTATCGGTAGTTACACATGATTCCTTCATGATATTTCAAACTCCTATAGTGTCCGAGAAGAAAAATTTCCAACATTAAATATACAGAAATCTGACAATATGTATCACGAAACTAAGCCTTTTTTTTTTTAGAAAGTGAGCTGTGGTGTTTCGTATATAGGGGCCTGAGTAGTAAGTTATTAGCCCTCTATTGCACATTGTAACGTACAGGTAACAAATCCGTCTTTGTTGTTTAATACACAAACAAATGCTTCAGTTCTGTAGTTGAATGCTCTTATTTCCAGGTAAATGTCTAAATAAACCATGAAATTATTTTTGTTGGCTTCTCAATTGAACAATGTTGCCTCTAGATAATGTACCCATTTACATATAACTTACCAAAATATTTGCCACAAAAATATTTTTTGTGCAATTTAGACCTGTTTAAGTAAGAAATTCAAAGAAATCATTTTTCCACCGTATTTTCATAATGTATACAATAGAGAGTTAAAAAAGACATACAATAAGTTCCTTTCTCACAGTGAAACCAGCTTATTTGCATCATGACCATACCTAACATATATTGGAATATTCCTCCACATAATGCGGCTAGCATCTTTTCGTTCTTCAGTTTCACTCTTTTTTTGTATAGTGGATCAGTTTCTGCTGTTGAATGTATATTACTGCATGCACATTGTCAGAATTTAAGATACATAATTCTTCTTTTTGCCAATTGTTAAAATAAAAATTATTTTGGTTATATTTCTTAATAATATAAATATATACTATGTTGTTGTTGGACTTCGGATTCTTCTACAATATGTGTCTGTGATTTGTTAGCAAAAAATTCAACGATAAATAAACAGCACGCACTTCACTTGTCTTTAAAATAA
>NW_013672040.1:17895-23556 GCF_000517525.1 Limulus polyphemus | reverse complement strand
AATGAAACTGGTTTATTCTTTCTTGAATACAACTTTGCAATATACTTAATTTCCACAGTCGCGCTATAACAAACGCTATAATTCACAACGAACGTCTCACGTGCTCGACTCAACTGTCAATTACACATTACATTACCTTCTTTGCCGTCACTTCTTGGCGGCTTATATATACAAGACTACCGCATATCTAGTAGCCTCTCGAAACTTCACGAACCTTCGAGAATATGACGTGTTACTAGCGTCACGTGACCCCCGCTGTCGTAACAATAATATATATGTATATATATATCCCGAACAAGTTATACTTATGTACAACAAATTCGTCAACACTATAGAGACCACAGGCATATCATAAACACTATATGTAGTTCTCTTCTTCTTGTCATAAGTTCACTTAAGCCTATTCAATTAGTTTAGAATTTCAGATGACAATCCGAACTATCTTTTCTATTACTATCGCACTAGTATTCTGTGTGTGATTCACTTACAATTGTGATGCGAGTTACCGTAATCGTTTGGTCTTCTATCTTCTAAAGATCCTCCGTTCTTTTTGTCAAACTGCACTCATGCTGATTCAATTACTTTAGAACCACGCTTTGACGGAATAAATTCTTCTTGTCTCCTTTTCCGCTGTTAGTCTTACTCTAACATATTAAGCATTAGGCCTATGTCAATCGTTAGGCTTATCACTTTTACGTAGTTAACCTTTCTTTTTGTACCTTTACTTTCTTCTGCAGTTGTCTGTCTGCTGCTTCCCGCTCGTTTCACGCTATTTATATCTTTATCACCTAATCGTCTGTCTGCCATCTATATTTTCGACGTCAATGTATTGTTCAATAGTCTCAACATCAATGAATTATCAAATAAAACCTTCTACAATCGTTTGTTTTTAATTCTTATTATAACAAAAACTAAACAATAATATAATATTCATTCACAAAAACAAATCAATTAATAACATCTAAACTAAGCAGTCTTTTATATTATAACATAAACCCCTTTTCAAGATAAAATATTTAGAATATTTTTTCACTATACACAAATACTGTCGTTTGTTCTACCACAAAGTCTGCTCATAGAGTGTGCTCCAACATTTGCAGTTCCTTTGATAGCTTCAGTGCGGAACCTGTATTTCTGAAGATACAATGCCCACCTTGATTCTCGCACTATCGATCTTGCACCTCTGAATGTATGCAAGTGGTTGGTGTTCTGTCTGGATGAGGAACTCCTTTCCGTATAGATAGTTCTGGAACTTCCGAATAGCAAATATGATGACCAGACACTCTCATTCAATCATGGAGTGGTTCTTCTCAGTATTTAACAGCTTTTACTTATATATGTCACTGGAAACAGTCCATCATCGTGATCTTGTAAGAGTACTGCCTCAATTCCAATGTTTGAAGCATCACCCTTAACAATGAATGGTTTGTTGAAGTCTGGAATTCTAAGAATTATTGAACTTCCCAATAGGTTCTATAATTTCTGGAATTCCATCTGGTATGGATGTTCCCACTTCACCTTGTTGGGCAAGCCTTTCTTGGTCAGGTCAGTCAATGGTGCAGTAATTTCAGCATAATTTTGGATAAATTTCCTGTAGTATCCTGCTAACCCCAGGAAGGATCATTGGAGCTGATGTATCTTGTATGCAGGTTACCTTTTCCTTTTCCATGGCTATCTGTCGATCCCCCCCTATATGTCTAACAAACTCCAGCACAAATTATCCAATGTAGCACTTGGATGTTCTGATGGTGAGGCCTGCTGCCCTCACTCGCTCGAGTAGTTGTCTAAATCTCTTCAGAGGGTCTTCCCATCTTGCAATGTGTCAGAATGTCGTCCACATAGTGTTCGATGTTGGAGGTGTTGTGCAGCATCCTCCTCATCATGCAGTTGAATGTTTATGCTGAATTGAATAACCCAAGTGGCATCCACTTAAATTGATACCATCCATCAGGTGTCACAAATGCTGTCTTATTTTTAGATTCTGTCTCCATTGGGATTTGCCAATACCCTTTACTGAGGTAGGTCTTTGAAAAGACCTGGCCCCATCTAGTTTTGTCTTTATGGCCGCTGGGGTTGTCCATAGGTTCTGAGTCGAACTTTGTCACGAGGTTCAGCTTCCGGGAATATATGCAGAAATGGTTTGATCCGTCCCTCTTCTTCACGAGTACAACTGGTGAACAGTAGGCTGAATTTGAAGGCTCCATGAGGTCTTGTATCACTTTTTTCTGCTTGCCAGTCAGTTCTTCGCTGATGTTGACATCTTTGCATGCTTCATCTCCACCTAATAGTATTAGGTCTAGTAGGTTCTCATCTTCTAAGACAAAGTCACTGTCTTTTGATTTTGCATCTATGTTGACCACACCTGTAACATCCATCTCTGTTTCAATTGCTGCACCCATTAGGCTTTCTTCTCTCCCAAAATACTTCTTCAACAGATTGGTATGGTAGATTTTGTTCTTCCCATTCACATTCACTTTGTAGTCCATTCTGTTGAGTACTTCAAAAAGGTCCTTTCCATTGCAGGATGAGCTTGTTGTGGTCTGTGGGCAGCAGAACTAAGACCTTTTGTTTAAACTTGAAACGTCGATTCTTGGCCATCTTGTCATAGAAATGCTGCTGATTATCTTGAGCTGCATACAGACTCTTTCGAGCAAGTTGACAGGTCTCCTTCAGTTGGTTTCTGAGGTCTAACACATACTGGTATGTGTTACTTACTTCTGACTCATTTTCTCCCGTCCATAGCTCTTTCAATATTTGCATCGGATCTCGTACTGTTCTTCCATACAATAACTTGAAAAATCCTGTACTTGCTTGTGGGACTTTTCGATAAGCAAATAATACTGCCTCTAAGTATCTGCTCCAGTCATGTTTTCTCTCTTGGTACATCTTCTTTAGCATACTTTTTAAAACTTTATTTACTCTCTCTAAAGTCTGTTACATTTAGGATTGTACGGGGTGGTAAAGAGTTGCCGAGTACTGATGAGTCTGCACATTTCATGCATCAGTTCTGAAGTAAACTGGGTCCCTCTATCACTCAGGATTTCTCTCATAAAGTCTACTCAGCAAAATATCTCCAGGAGGGCTTAAGCTATCCTCTCTGTTTCTATCTTCGCCATTGCTATTACTTCCAGATAACATGTCGTATAGTCGACTACTGTCAGCACATACTGGTTGCCCTTGTCAGACACAGGCGCTAGTGGTCCAATCAAGTCCACAGCTACACTGCTGAACGGCTCTTCTATGAGATGCATTCCCCCAGTGGCACTTTGGCTACCTTCCTTCTAGGTATTGTTCTTTGGCAGATGTCACACGACCTGCAGAATCTACTCACACCTCCGATAACTCCCGGCCAATGGAAATTATTGGTAATTCTGTCTGCCTTTTTCTTTGTTCCTGGATGTCCTCCCACAATTTATTCATGAGTAAACTTCATCACTATTCTGTTGGTACTATGATCTGTTTAGCTTTTCCAATATAACTGCATTGATAGATTCGGCATAGAACTCTCTCCCGTTCCTCTATTTTATAAGTATCCTTCCCCTTTGTTTTGTGCTCGACTTTCTTCTGGGCATTATCCCAAACTTTCTGTAGTGAAGGGTCTTTCTTTTGTGCTTCCTTCAGTTCTGCAAACTTAAATTCGGGATATCACCTTTTAACACTTGCAGGGGCTTGATGTCTTGCTTGCTCTTCTTTTCTTGAGCTCCGGTGGTGGCAGCAGATGCTTCTTTCTGTCTAGTTCCTCAAAATTTCTACTACCTGGTATGTTATGTATCGGTTCCTTGATACACATAGCCTCAAGGTCACCTACATAATATGGAGTATCTACCTATATTTTTGGTTTGGGAAGCTTTCTCACTGTCCCATCAATTAGCACACACAGGCGTACCTTGCATGTCATCTGACCCTCGGATACTAGACTGATTCTCACTGCTGCACCCAGTGTCTCTTAGAACTTGAACTTTCTTGTCCCTAACATAGCCTTCACATATTGGCATATTATGATTTGTTGACACCTCTTGGTATTTATCACATGCTCCCATCACTATTGACACTATTGGTCCTTTTGTTAACTTGAGCCAACCATTAGTCGTGTACTGATCCATCGTGCTTTCTTGTATGAAGACAAAACGCTTATTTGCTAAAAATAAATAAAGATGAAATAGCACTGATAACGATATGTTTGTTTCCTATTCTGAAAAAAATATTTGATAAATGTCTGTTTCTTTTGCATGATTTCAAGTATGAAAGCAAGTTCATCCGATGCCTGGCAAATGTTTTTAAGTTTTCCTGTAAGAGCCGGAAGAATAACAAGTTCTAGCTGAGAGGTATGAGCACTGATATTACTTTCTACTTAACTATCATATCTTCATTCAAGCAAAAGTCATGAAGTCACTGTCTGCCCGTGAGACCGATCTTAAAGAGAAAGCGAGGCTTATTCTTGTCCATAATGCTTGGAAAAGAAAACCAGTTCTTTTCTTTTTTATGATTATAACGCAAAAAATCGGGATTTCATCCCTGCAAGAGCACTACGCAGATAACCCATTGTCTATGTCGTGCTTAAACAAACAAAACAACAATCTGTTCAGTGAAATTCTTCTTTCAATGTAGACTGACATGAGTATGAGATTGTGAGTCTGCATAACCATATGTTAGCAACTTTATCTTTACTTTCCAGGTGTTTATCATTACGAGGAATGTTACATGATTGTTACAAAAGTAATCAAATTTAAAGGTCAAAGTTTACGATCTAAGAAAATTAAAGTTCTGTCAAAGTTGTACAACATCCCACTAGAATGACACTTTGAACATTGGAATTCCATTAACCAACTGATCAATTGAACTCTAGGCACTGGAATCAAGTTTGGGTTGATGAATCATTGTTGAATATTAACACTTAATGTTTCTAATAGAGTTAAAGTTCAGTTTGTAAAATGTAAATACGTGTTAGTTAGTATTCTAAATAAATCAAACAGTTAACATTTCAATATGCTTTCTGAGTGACTCATTTAATAGTGAATCAAAAACATCTTGTTCATGACTACAGCTTGTAACAGGTAAATACATGTTAGTTAGTATTCCTAATAAATCAAACATTTAGCATTTCAATATGCTTTCTGAGTGACTCATTTAATGGTGAATCAAAAACATCTTGTTCATGACTAAAAACAATTTAAAAAAGAGATAGTCTCACTTACAGTTGTTATGTATCACAATTTCGAATGGTCTGAAACCGAGTTAAATGATAATTTAAATTTAGTAGTTAAATATTTACCGATATGTATCCAATTTATATTTGCCAACAAGACTGATACACACACAGTTTCTTCTTAATACAAGCATGTTTTATTATATATAGAGAAATACAATTTAGAACAACAGTTATTACAAATAGTTATTACAAACAATGATTTATATTCAAAAGTTTTACAAACTTACAAAGAATATAAAGTCTTCTTTCTAATCTGGAACTTCCTGGATGTCTTATCGAGGGTTCACGACGAGCGTGTTAATTTCGAGTTGATATACATACAATTCACTTAATAGGGAGCTAGCTAGCTCTGTGAAATTTACTGATCACACGCCGATTTTTCCTACCGATGACGTTAGGTAATGTTTTCGTAAAAGTACTAGTGTGAATCCACTGAAGTTGAATGATTTGTA
>NW_013672040.1:15701-17061 GCF_000517525.1 Limulus polyphemus | reverse complement strand
GATATTAAACTATATTTATAATAGTAAATCCGTCACACAGTGTAAAATAGGACTGTAGTAAGTGGATTAATCGTTTGAGTATATTTGACAGAATAATAATAATACCAAACAATTACATAGTGGTAGATTAAGACGATAAGGTGACATCACATTAGACTAGTTAACAAAATACTGAAGAAAAGTAATAATTTGAATAGAGTAAATATATAAAATAGAAAAACGCTTCCTAGATTATACATGCAAAATAAAAACAAGCGAAAAGATTAAAACTGTAAAATATAAAAACAGTCTATAAATAATTTTGCTTTTAACGTTCATAATAAAGAATAAGTAATCCAAACAACCACAGAAAAGCGAATAAATCTCAGCAAGCGCAGATCAGAAAACTATAATCAATAACACAGAACAAAGTATAAACTATAAATCAAATCATGCATAATACAAAAAATAAACAGTGCATTATTAATAAGACGAAAGTACACATTAACAAACAAAATAAAAATGTATATAAAGACAATGTGCATAATATTGTGTGAAATAATTTATAGAATTCAAATTACAAACAGGCTGCCCTCCAGTGGCACAGCGGTATGTCTGCGGACTTATACCGCTAGAAACCGGGTTTCGATACCCGTGGTGGGCAGAGCACAGATAGCCCTTTGTGTAGCTTTGTGCTTTATAATAAACATAAATATAAACATACAAACAGGCTAAATAGTGTGTATAATAAAAAGTTATGTAATAGATAATAACCAACAAACTAAAGATTGCATGTAACAACAAACTAAAGAATGAACAATTATCAAAAGCTAGAGAATAAAGATAACAAGTCAGTAAAGGAATGAATAATAATATCGAATAACCTAAAAAAATCATATAATAAGTCTACAAAAAATTAAAAATGCATGAAGTAACTAATTAAACACTTGTAAGAGTCATATCAAAAATACAATAATGGTTGTATGTGTGAACGATATTTGTTGTATTTAAAATCTAAAGGAACTAGATTTCTTATCACCCTTTAACGTTCCCTCTAAACATATATAACCGCATCTGCTGGCTTTTCATGTTATTGCATGATAATGTTACGACAGCGGAAGTCACGTGACGCTGCTGGCGCGTTTGGCACTGGTAGCGTGCGTGAAATTTCTCGAATGATCTGGGAGGCCCGAGTGTATATAAGCCTGGCAGAGAAGCCAGGGATATAGAGATAATTAAAGAAGTGAACAGTAGTTACGGTAAGTAAAGTGTGTGTTTTGCAATAGTAGAGAGGGTAGTTATCGAGATTGTGAATCGCTGTGATTTATAGCGTGTATTATAAAAGTTGTTAAGTTTAAAGTGACGAGAAACGTATTGACTG
>NW_013672040.1:6943-14790 GCF_000517525.1 Limulus polyphemus | reverse complement strand
AAATTTTCTGATGCATAAAAATATTTTTAATCTTGAAATGTAAATTACTTTGGATGTTGGATAGGTAACATGTGAAAAGAAGAAAAAACGTATGAGAAAAACATTGCTTAACAAACCTTAAGTATTAGTAAAAAATTGATATTTTGCGTATGAAAGCATTGTAATGTAACTGATAATCTGCCAAATTTCGTTAACATACGCTTACTAATTCAAAAGTTATAGCATGAAAACTATAGCAAGCACAAAATAGTTATGAGGTCGGTCCGACGGACCGAGCCCGTACTGAAAGGGTTAAAGTGTTTTACCCTGTCAAAAGCCTTAACGTAATCTATGAAGCATACATATACATTTTGCTAGACCTCTATGGCACGTTCACAGGTTGTTTATAGATAAAAATACCTTCACTTCTGCCACATCCTGGTCTGAACCCACTCTGTAAGGTGCTTACTTTCTTGGTCTATTTTGGTTGCTGTTCGTTGCTGTATTACTTTCAAGAGAAGTTTAGTAATATGACTCCTTAAAGTGATTGTTTTGAAGTCTATATAGTCCTGTGATTTGGGTTTTGGTAGTGGAACAAATATAGATTGTTTCATTTCAGTTATTGTGTATCCAATGTTATATGTTATATTACATAAGCCAGTTATAATATTAAGGTTGTAATCATCTGATGCTTCCAAGTTTCAACATTCTGCTGACACATCATCTGGTCCAGTTGCCTTTCCATTTTTCATTAAGTTTATTACTTTCTCTACTTCATGTTTAAGGATGGTTTGTCCAGTTATTACTCCAAAGTCTGAAATTGGTTCTCTATCATTATCATATAGTTCCTTTATGTATTCTGCCCATCTTTCTGAAATCTCTTGTTGATCAAATAGGATATTCCCATTCTTGTCTTTTGTGCATCCACCATCTTTTCTTATTTTGTTCTTTACATAACTCAATTGTTTGATTTTATCATGCATTTCATTGGATGTATTGGTCTTTCAGCCAGTTTTTTTCGCTTTTCTGCATTCAGTTGTTATTTCTCTATTTATTGCTTCATATATGTCAGTATTATTGTATTCCTTTCTAAATTACATCGTCTTCAGTATCTCATCAGTCACCCATTTGCTTTTTTCTTGTTTTTAATGAGAAGCATTTCTTTGAGTGATGTTTTTATGCTGTTCTTAACTGTATTCCATCTTCTTTCTATCACATCTTTTTCACCCATTGTGTAGTCTGATTGTTGTTCTAGTTCAGTGTACAATAGGTCTGATCACAACATTTTATTTTATCTTATGGTCATCACACTTTAATAGGTCAACATGTAATTGCTCTTTCAATTGAGATTTTTTAATATTCTTTAGCTTGAGCTTCACTTTCATTACTACTGGATTATGATCAGAGTTCACCTCAGCTCATGAGTATATCTTTATTAATTTCACACAGTTTCGAAAACTTTGATTTATCAGTATATAATCTACTTGGTTTCTTGTGATGCCATCTGGGCTTTTCCATGTATAAAACTTTCTTGGTGGTTGATGGAAGAAAGTGTTGGTCATTATCAGGTCATTTTGTGGGCAGAATTGTATTAGCCTTTCTTCACGTTCATTCATATTTCGTAGCCCAAAATTTACAACTATGTTGGTAAAAACTTTTGTTCCAACTTTTGCATTTAGTTCCTCCCATAACGCATATGACATCACCTGATTTTACATATTTCATATCATTCTGTATTTGTTCATAAAATTGTTCAATTTCTTCATAATCATGATCTTGTATTTGTACTATGTTGATGTTAAATGGTTTTCTTTGTGGTTTTGTCATTATTACTCTTTCTGATATAGCCCCAAAACCAATCATTGCTTTAGCTACACATTTCTTTAGTACTATGTCTAATCCATTCTTATGTCCTTTTCCACCTGAATACACTATGATGTGATCTTCTTTGATGATCTTTCCACTTTCAGTCCATCTGATTTCTGCTAGTCCTAGTATATCTAGGTACATATTATTCAATCCTTGTACTACATTGTCTGATTTGCCAACTTGAAAAAGAGTTCTTATATTCCAGCTTCTAGTATCCTCCCAGTAGGATTTGGGTTACTTTCGTCATTATTTGTCATACTTTCCATGGGATCGGTCTTTTCTTCCCTGTAGCTTATATCCGGATCAGTTGCAGGATACCCAACTTTCCTTCATTGTTTATAAATTTATTTCTATTACTATGATCATTGACTAACTATAGGATATACATGGTGGTATCCTAATTCCTTCCATGATAGCCAGCCACAAGTCGTTTGCGTCAAGAGAGTGCCCTGGATGTGCCACACATCTTTCTGTCATGCCTTTGGAGCCATTGATCCAAACTGTTGAGATTCCCCAGTCTTCTCTACCATTCTAGTCTTCGTGCACTTAAGGGATGGCGTCCCCTATACAACAGTTCTTGGATAAACTGCTGATACTCTTTACTTAGTTTCACTCGCCAGCCGAAGCGAGGTACCGTGGTGTGGCCGCTGTTGTGCACAACCTACTTCTTGGAGCCATAAGTGAGAGCTAGGTAGTCGTGGGAGACCAGGGCTCCTATCCACATCCAACTTAACGAGAATGTGCGGCATGACAGGTTTACAAAAGTACTGCTCCTCACACACCACATTATACACCACTTACGTATGTAGCCAGTAATAACAATATTAGAAAATCAGATGCGATGTTTGAAGGAAACTTCCTTGTGTATGTAACAACACTAGAGAATCAGTAGTGATGTTTGAAGGAATACTTCCCCATGGACATAGGCAGCAGGTACAAGCGTCTTGACTCTCTGACAGGCAGTACTAAAGCAAGAGTGTGAAAAGATATGAAAATGAATAAATATTTGATATGGAGATTGGTGAGAGTAGAGTAACTAGAGCTAGAAGAGATAGTTTACATATAACTGATAATGAGAATAATTAAAAATCACTGGAGAAAAATGAAAACAAGTTAGAAAGCGATGGGAATACACAGGGAAGTATTCCTTCGAACATCTCTACTGATTCTCTAGTATTATTACTGCTGACTGTATCTGTAAGGAAGTATTCCCTGGAACATCACTCCTGATGTTATAGTATTGTTATTGCTGGCTATATCCGTAAGGAACTATTCCCTCGAACACCATTACCGATTTTCTAGTATTGTTACTGCTGCCTATGTCCATGGGGAAGTATTCCTTCGAACATCTCTACTGATTCTCTAGTATTATTACTGCTGACTGTATCTGTAAGGAAGTATTCCCTGGAACATCACTGTTAGAAAATCAAGGATTACGGCATTCGGAAAACAAATCGAAAATAGTGGTAACAATAAAAATGTGGATAATTTCAGCATATAGATAAACGAAATAAATCAACATTACGCAAAAAACACGGAATTGAGATGATTACATGTAAATTAGGAGAATCGGGAGACAGGCTTTACAGGCAGGGGATGTAATTGAACCTCTGTTGATTTGTAGTACACTACTGACACTCAGGACCGCCGAGAGCCATCTTGGGCGAACAATTGCAATGTGTCCTCTCCACACGAATAGGTGCTGCGTACATACATAAGTGATTGAAGGCTAGGTTAATGTTTGCTTAGATGTTCCACACTGATTTGGAAATATTCCATACACATTGTGTGTGTGTGTGTGTGTCGCTCTCATTAGGTTACTGGTAGAATGGTGCAAAGTGGAACCTGGGGAGACATCCTCGGCTTCTTGGTGGACCTGCTGATACTTTGTTGTAGTACATTAAGGTTTATAAAATCATAACCTTATAGCTTCCGTTTCGCTTTTGATAACAACATGCTTCATGTGTTTCTAATAATAGCAACATGCTTCACGTTTATAAGTCTCTGACGACAGCTTATTTTATGCCTAAGTTCTGATAGCATTTTACTTACGTCTGAGTCTATTCAACAATTTATTTATGGTATAGCTTTCCATTTTCAAAATCTTAAGCCTCTGTTAGGATCTTTGTTCAGGTAAAAGTTTGTGATATGCATTTCTTTTAGCCCCAAGTCTTTTCTTAAATACTCAGTTTTAGGTTTATTTCAATAACCTACTGCTCAGTAGTTTGTTAGTCTCCATTGCGTTTAGGATTCTACTTTATGCCTAATCCTAAGCGGATGAATATTTCCTGACAGTCATCTAGACCAAGACCATTATCACTGATTCCCAAAGTTGTTTCCCATAAGGTGACTAAATTATTAATTTCAAATGGAAAAAAAGTTAGAAATGACTAATGGAAGTTTTAGGATTCAGTTTTAATCCATAGTCTGGTAATATTAGAGGAGGTTAATCAGATTTTATTTGAACCATTTCTGCGTGGCAATACAGTTATGTGAAACCGCAGTTGCTATTTGTGGTACCACGAGTGATATCTTTAGAGTTTTAGTATTTGGTTTACTTTGAATTATCGAAAGTTAGACGCTGCAATGACACGATTAAATTATGACTGCAGTAGTTGTCACAGTACTTCTGAAGAGAAATACTCAAATAACAAGATTGTTAAGCGATATATAGCCAAAGAACACAAAATTTGGAAGAAAAGGCTCTTCAATGATCTTGATTGAGACAAAAACTTGAGGAGGAAAACCGTTTATAACAGAAACAGGCTACAAAACCACACTTCGCATGAACTCGTAGTAACGCTTTCATATCCAAAGTGAAGGGTTATGGAAAAGATTCATCCAACCCCTTCCAAAAAACAACAACAAACAAACTTTTATATCCTAATATCGAGTGCAAGATAATAAAAAACAATTTGAAGTTGACTTACACACACAACCAAAAATTCACGAGCTTCAAACCGTATCTCAAAATAAACGTCCATTTTCATGAAAAATATGGCTGAAGAAACTAGACTCAGAGCAGCCTACTCAACCACACACTTGACTTTTGTACTTCAATCTGTTTAAACACAGTCTTGGAAGCTGAAGACCACGTAGAGTGAAAAGTCTGTGGAAAACTTGTCAAGATCTATGGTCTAAGAATGACCTCATTGTCATTCGCAGAAACTTGTTACATTTAGTATTATGATGTTGGGCAATAGTGTGAAATCATAACCATCAATCCGAACATAATCGACAGTGGAGGAAATAGTTCGAAATGTAACAAGAGACTTGGAACATCGTTTTTATAAAGTGTGGTTTACACTCAGTACAAACATATATGAATAACACTTTAACAGCTTAGAATGCTGTAGATTTATCTAGGAAATTTTTACTTTTTCTTTCCTGACAAAAGATTGTTCAATCACAGACACTTTACGGTTCTACTATAACGTGCGGTCTACCGACACTTTTACACTATAGAGTGCGGTATGATCATCATATAAACAAAACATATAAAGATGTTGAATAATAGCAGTCTACCTGGGATATTTACACTGCTAAATACTTTATTAATGATTATTATTATGATAAAACAAAATTATTTTTAATGGCATACACTTCGTACCACATCCTTAACAAATGATTTACATTTAAATCCTTTAACAATATACACTTCGTATAGCATTTACAAATGCCACAAATAAATCATCTGCATCTTTTTTTAGCACTTTCCAGCAAATGTGATCAAGGTGTGATTGAAACAGCTCACTGCTAACGCCTCTCATTTTCTTTAGAATGAGTATTTTGGCATCCAACTTATGATCGTTCAATCGCCTGTGTGTTTGCTCCTTTCAATGGATCCACATAATTGTGCTACATAAAATAATTATGTAGCACAATTTTGTTTTTGATCATAATAATGATCGTTAATAGATAATTTAGCAGTGTAAATATCCCAGGTAGACTGCTATTATTCATCATTAATATAATTAATAAATTATTTAGCAGTGTAAATATCCCAGGTAGACTGCTATTATTCAACTTTAATATCATTAATAAATTATTTAGCAGTGTAAATATCCCAGGTAGACTGCTATTATTCATCATTAATATCATTAATAGATTATATAGCAGTATAAATATCCCAGGTAGACTGCTAGTATTCATCATTAATATCATTAATAGATTATATAGCAGTATAAATATCCCAGGTAGACTGCTATTATTCAACTTTAATGTCATTAATAAATTATCTAGCAGTATAAATATCCCAGGTAGAATGCTATTATTAAACATCTTTGTATGTTTTGTTTATATGATGATCATACCGCACGCTATATTGTAAAAGGTCAGGTGGGCTTTGGTAGACTACGGATACTGCAGTAGACCGCACGCTATAGTAGCACTCACTTTACATTCAAACAATTTTTATAGAAGAACGTGTATACAAATGACAACTTTGTAGATTATACCAGCAGCCATCATTTTTAGGTAAAATGTTAACTGTTTTACTGTCTAGAAATTGTTGATGATTTTTATCCATGCTCTTGTTTTAGGTTTTCATAGAAACTACAATAATAATTAAATTGTTAACGCAATATTAGGCTTTTCATTTTTATAAGAGCTTTATAGCGAGAAGGATTTGTCTTTATTGCTATTTCAGAGATTTTGCATAAAAAAGTTTATATGAAATTGCTATCGCTGTAACGTAAAAATTATTATGATAAGGTCAGATAAAATTCGTCTTAAAACTAACTGGAATGTTAAAAACTAGATGACTGTATACTGAGAACTGCGAATCATGAATTGAAAACTATCAAGGGACAAAAAAACAGAGTTTAAAATTTGTAAAGCGGTAAGTCTATGGGTTTACATAGCTAAAATCCGGGGTTCGATTCCTAGCGGTGGACAAAGCAGACAGCCCATTGTGGTTTTGCTCTAAAGTAAACAAAACAAAAGTAGGGATCGTAAAACAAATAAATTGTTTAACGTCGAAGCTGTTTTGCAATATATTTTTGTTTATAAGCGCTAATTAAAGAAAAAGGAATTTACTACGTAATTAAGAAATATTAAACCTAAGTAAAAAGTAACTAAGTAAATATCTGTTTCAGAGCGAAACTGCACAATAGGCTAATCGAATTAGCGTTATAAGCTCACCACTGAACCACCAGGGGTCTTGACCAACTATATATTTGAATACAAAATTTGTTAGAATTTTCAACTTAAACATATTAGGTGTATAACTAAACAGTAATATCATTTATTTCTGAAGCCTCAAAGATGAACTGAGTTACTAATATATAATGGGCTACTAGAAACCGCAGTTTCATAATTGAATTAGTTGTTCAAAATGTGAAATCAGTACCTACGATACTCAGTTCTACTGATGACATTGAAGTCAAAGGGCATTACATTGTTAATATATAATAACAATTTTACACATTTGATACACACTTGATCTGGCGACTGGTTTGATCGCTATCCATTTTTAAATGTTCGCAAGAGTTAAATTTTTATATAAAAGTCAAACACAAGTTTAATAGTAGTGAGTTATTGTTGCCACATTTTTTAAATATCAGATTAAGCAGATGCGAAATGGTTTATTGGAGTTTTTTATTATTGTTTTCATAAGTAAAGATCAGGCGTGGCTTAATGTCTAGCACATCGGGTTGCGAATCTAAGGATTCAGAGTTCGAGATATGATATTGCTGAACATATTTTTAGTTGTGAGCGCGTTATAAAAGTGACAATAAATCCCGTTATTCGGTTCACAGATCTACACAAAGTCCTTAAGGCAGCGGTTGGTGCTGGCTGATTCCCTTATCTCTGGTCAATAATTGAAAATTAGTGATGGCTACCTGAATTTTAGATGTTTCTGACCTGGCTGTTGAGCCAACGTGTATACAAGATGCCGTTCAGGTTATAAATTCGAATAGCCCCCCAGTGGCACAGCGGTATGTCTGCGGACTTACAACGCTAAAAACCGGGTTTCGATACCCGTGGTGGGCAGAGAA
>NW_013672040.1:3911-6855 GCF_000517525.1 Limulus polyphemus | reverse complement strand
GGGCAGAGAACAGATAGCCCATTGTGTAGCTTTGTGCTTAATAACAAACAAACAAAATTCTAATTAATTAAGCATTAAATCAAAGTTAATATTAAATTTTGATTTATTAGGTTTTTCCAAAAGATGATGCACATGTTTGTTAAATTGTTTATGAATAGTAATATATAGATTTAACATAAACACGCTTTATAACAGTATGTGATATATAAGTTATTTTTCGTTTTTAATTTAAAGCTAGGAGGCAGATTTTGAGTTTCACAAAATTCTATTTCATCAACATGCGTCACACTGCACGGGATATGTGCTAGCGATATAATGATTAACTTAAACCACAATCCAGCATATCATAATGAATTATCGAAAGAGTACAATATAAAATTAATGCATGTGTATTTGCTGAGATAACAGATCTTCTATTGTGTGCTTACAACAATCTGTTACAAAAGTCAATGTTTTAGGTTGTGTTTTTGCCGAAATATATAAATATATTAAAGATCATTTTCGGTTAATGATTACTGTCAAAGATTTATGGACGTGTGAACAAATCAACTACTTTGCGAATCGTCTTTCGCGACATCTCCTGGCCTTTTTTTTTGCTTCTTGAAGCAATGGTTCATGCTTACAACTGTACACTTGGATTTTTTTACGTGCTCCAATAAGGTTGCGCCCAGTGATGCCAACTTACCCCTATAAGGCCAGCTCTTCAGAATCTTCTCTAATTTCAAACAGTTTAACTTGTCATTAACGATAACAGTAAACTTCCGGGAATTGAGCACTTTAATTTTCACAATTCAAAGGAGCCTTTATTTGAAAGATCGACCCTTTGGTTGTCAAATTCGAAATCGGAGGAGAATTAAATGAAAAATAAGAATTATATAATGGTAGCAAACTAGAGTTTACCAAATAGGTCATCGTGGTGGCACGTGATTCATGAGTGCAGGCAACTGTAATAACATATGGACGGTATTTATGCTCGAGATCGGATTAATTTCCTAGAACTCTTAAAGGATAAGTACATAGGATTTTTTTATAGCGAACTATGATAGTATCTTAGTAATTAATCCAAGAAAGGCATAAATCTGTGTTAGTCTTTTCAAGTTACACCTTTTGTTACTACACACCCAAATCAGGCATCTGAAGGCAGAGCAATAAATGTTTGTCTATACGAAGTGCAAATAATCAACTGGAAATTTATTTATTTGTCTATCTCCCAGTACAACCATCTTTGTTCATCTATCGGGTTGTTTCTCTGTTAGCCCATCTATCAAGCCAAGAAACTTCCAGTTCTCATGTTTCAGCAGCTTTAAGTTACACCTGTGTTTGGAAAAATGTAGGAAATTTATGGCACGTAGAATATTTATTTCCAACTTAGGAAAACTACGTAACTTTGTTAAAAATTTTAAGAATACGCAATAGTAGTTTATTGATGATAGCTTTCCCATTTAAGGATGTAGATTAAATAAGTTTACTGACAAACCACACACACACACACACAATATACACACTTCAAATAGAACTAATAAACTGAAGAAACGTGAGAACTCAATACGACTCCTGCTAACATTAACTACTTAACTAAATCAACATTTCATTCAATTTTGAGGTAACATTTAAAATATTTGTGTTACCATCAATTTCTAGATTATGTGAGGCCTACATTAATTCGAATTACAGCGTATTTCAAAAGTAAATCTCTTTAAACATACTGTAAGTTGTAAATATATGCCATATACAATTTTATAAGTTATTTCCATGGAAACGTTAGCCCCCAGTGGCACAGCGGTATGTCTGCGGACTTACATCGCTAGAAACCTGGTTTCGATACCCGTGGCGGGCAGAGCACAGATAGCCCTTGTGCAGCTTTGTGCATAATTACAAACAAACAAACAAACACTGGAAAAGTTATTTCCTAAAGATGATTTTTCTCTTGCGATGTTGCCTTTCAAGGCTAAGCATCTTGTTCTACGTGTTCCAAGATTAATTAGCTGTAAGTAAAGCTTGATAACTTTTATTCCTTTCACAACAGAGAAAACTGAAAGATGGGGCTATTCGGTGTTGATACTCGCACAGCTCTTTAATATTTTTTATGATTACTTGAAGCTCGGTCAACTGTTAATCTTTTAAGTGTTCACCTTTCAGCAGCAGCCTTTGTAGGATTTTGCTAAATTATTAAAATACAAATGATTTTTTGAAATATAAATATTCAAAATGGTCCGGCATGTCCAGGTGATTAGGGCGCTTAACTCGCAATTTTCTGGTCGCGGGTTCGAATCCCCGTCACACCAAACATGCTCACCTTTTCAGCCGTGGGGACATTATAATGTACAATCAATCCCAATCTTCGTTGTTAAAAGAGAGCCCCCAGTATCACAGCGTTATGTCTGCGGACTTACAACGCTAGAAACCGGGTTTCGATACCCGTGTTGGGCAGAGCACAGATAGCCCATTGTGTAGCTTTGTGCTTAACTTCAAACAAACCAAACCAAATTGGTAAAAGAGTAGCCCAAGAGTTGGCGGTGGGTGGTGATGACTAGCTGCCTTCCCTCCAGTCTTTCACTGCTAAATAAGGTACGGTAGTCTGAATGTAACAACCTAACTAGAATTTCAATAAAGTAATTTCTCATTAACTTGAATTACAAACCTCTGTAATATAGTTCAAATGTGATAATAGAATAATATAATGAATCAAATAACCTATTAATAATTGTATTGAAATACACCAATAATATCCTGGATTTCAAACACTACGAAGGTATAAATGAAAATGTGACAAATATTTGATTAAAGTAACCTAAGAGAAAATGAATTTAATGAAACAAAAATTAATCTCAATAATGAAAAAAATACTATAAGATTTGCCTCCTCGATACCCGTGGTGGGCAGAGCACAGATAGCCCATCGTGTAGCTTTGTGCATAAATTCAAACAAACAAACTATAAGGTTT
>NW_013672040.1:0-3125 GCF_000517525.1 Limulus polyphemus | reverse complement strand
AAATGGATGAAATAAGAGGCAGACGATTGAAACAAGTATGATTTTGAGTTGGTAAATTTATATGGGTTATATATCATCTCTTGGGACAGATCTTATTCTACAATGTGAGTATGATTTTGAGTTGGTAAATTTATATGGGTTATATATCATCCCCTGAGACAGATCTTATTCTACAATGTGAGTAGTTCACCTTACAAATTTGTAAGGTGAAAATCACAAAGAGTTGTGGTGTTTTTGTTTCTAACTTTAAAGGAAATACTCGCAACCTTATACATGGGCTTGTAGTGAAAATATATTTTGACATTGAAGTGACCAATTAAACACTCTCAATAATTGCTTGGGCTGTACAAGGTCCCAATATAAACGTTCTTGAAGTTATATGGACTAAGAAGAACAAAGAACTGAGTTGTTAGGAGTAATACAGGAATTTGAGCCAATATTCTACACTCGTACATTGATTAACTGAAGAAAGAGGTAATGTTAGTTTAACACAAAGGGTTCACATACTAGTGAATTGAACAACTTACCCGCGTTTACTTTATGGTTTTCGTTGTGTCAGAATGTGTATTCCTTTTGTTTTTCCATGATTATATCCATTACTATATAAATAAATACACACACACATATATATACGTACTCTTTCCTTGAAAATATCAGGCTTGTTTAAGAAATACGATCATGTGATAAACAGGTAAAATCATGTAAGTTTTAAACGCTGAATAGGCTTAGAAAATGCTTCTAAAACTTGATAATTGGCTGGAGTAATGTTTGGCTACTCTTTTGAAAGAGAATTATGCATAAGTGGGATTGTTAAGAAATACAAAACCAAATGACGCAATATTTCAAGGATGCAGTCGTCAGTGTTTTCACTGGGAGCAGAAAAACACACTGAAACGTTTAGATAAGCAACCACAAACAAAGCCAATCCAGTCTTTAATCTAAAATAAAGGCTCAAAAGCTGTTACAGATGTACACATAACTGTACTTCAGTTTTTCCAAAACGTCCAATTACGTACCAATTTGACAAGTATATTCAGCTTGAAGATAGTTTCGTTTTCAGACATTAAATGTAAAAAGTCAATTAGTTCATATACTTCCACGTGGTGGCTGTCGAAAGGTTTGTTTGTTTGCTTGTTTTAATTAAGCACAAAGCTACACAATGGGCGGATTCTAGCGTTGTAAGTCCGCAGACATACCGCTGTGTCACTGGGGGGGGGGGGGGTCGAAAGGCAAAATATTTAAGTTTTTTACAACTTGTTTATCTAAAAATATCAACAGTTTATTACCTGTCTTCTGGTGGTAGCTATCGTTGTCTCTCGTGTTACCACATTGGTAGTTTCCCTAACCAATAGAAAACGTTAACAAATTCAAAATTAAACGATTGGAGAAGTAGTACTTGAACGTACACTGTATTAGACAACCTGACTCTGTGTATTGGTTGTTCCCTAACCGAGCTTTCACAATGTACACGTTTAATTCTAATTGTTGTTTTTTACTGTGTTACGATTGCGTAGCTAAAAATATATTAGTACAATAATTCTATTAACGATCCTTATCTGTACTTCGCTGTTTGCTATGCAATCGTATTCTTTTTCATAAACCCATTGCATCAAAACGCATAAGAATATCACTGCTATAAATGATGCTTAAAAGGTTATTTGTCATATGTGCTAATAAAGACACAGGAAAAAGAAGAGTTTGGTCACAGGGGAATATTATACGTTACTGTATATATATATATTTGTATATTACATTTAGTCTAATTAACTAGTTAGACATTTTCTACACACGACACTTAAACCATCCTTGCCACTCAAGTCAGTTGAACTCCTTGTATGAAAACAATGACTTCATATAAACATACTTGATAAGAATATAATGCACATTAACACGACGTGTAGGTTCTCGACAACCGCCGCTGAAAAGATGCAACCAAGCCAAGAGGTTTAAATGTGCATAGGACTACAAACACTAAAATAAGCAAAGATGAAGATGTGTATTTTTCACAGATAAATCCAAGTTCAACTTATTTGGCAACAATCTACAATTATTTGATCGACAGTAAAAAGAAGAAAAGTATGATAGTCAATATAAAACATGTACAATGAAGTACTGAGAAGTACAAATTTGGGGCTGCATCTCGGCCAACAGTGTTGACGGTCTACACAGAATTGATGGCACCATGCCTGCTGATAAGTACAGGTAAATTCTGATCCATCGTGCAATTCCCTCAGGAACACTACTCGTCAGATGGGTTTCATCTTACAGAAGAATAATGATCCAAAGGCACAGCGGTATATCTGATAGATCTACAATGCTAGAAACCGGGTTTCGATACCCGTGGTGGGCAGAGCACATATAGCCCATTGTGTAGCTTTGTGCTTAATTACAATCAAGCAAACAATCTTTGTGTTAAACAGATTTATTTTAAAATAAGGCACTTGTTGCCCACTTGACACAATGCAAACCCTGAAATTATGTTTAAAACTAAGATGAATTGAACAATATAGCAATTCTAACAAGGATTATCGAGTCCGGACAAATGTGCTGCACTAGACTCACGTGGTTATATATATAGGGTGATTTCTGCATTCTTTCATTTTACTTTAAGCACTGGATCCACAGTAACTAAAGTAAGATTATGTATATATATAACTGGGGTGGGGGGGGTAACACACAGAGTATTTTAAACTTCCGGTATTCGAGAATCACTCAGTTATCTTTGTAATTCATGACATTAATAGATGGCGCACTATAGTTTGATAGTCTTGAGTTGAGATACAATTTTGTTTCGAAATTGTCATGTGTTGAAATATGTATAGTTGAAACTGAAAATATTAAATATCTTAGTTCAGGCCATGTTTAACCTCAGTAAACAAGTCGTTGAATGGCAGGGTGAGCATTCTGTTCCAGCATGGTTATTTAAAACACTGATCTTTAAAAGTAATATATGGATTATATTTCTTCCTTAACAGAACGTGTCAAAACAACATATCAAGAGTAATTCAAATCAACGCTGTAGCCTGTAAATAATATGTGTTTCGTTCTTTTTTATCAAACTTTGCATTAGTTCATTCAAAATATTAGTTTATTTAAGTTCTTAGAATTTTAAACCTTATAGTTTG
>NW_013672039.1:52713-54460 GCF_000517525.1 Limulus polyphemus | reverse complement strand
ATCTGATGTTATTTAATAGACCATTGTGGTGGTGACAGTTAGACCTGTAGATCTGATGTTATTTAATAGACCATTGTGGTGGTGACAGTTAGACCTGTAGACCTGATGTGTTATTATTTACTAGACCATCGTGGTGGTGACAGTTAGATCCGTAGACGTGATGTGTTATTATTTACTAGACCATCCTGGTGGTGACAGTTAGATCCGTAGACGTGATACGTTATTATGTACTAGTACATCGTGGTAATACCAATTAACTTTGTTTCGTGTGGTTTGTTATCATGAAGAAGTCCATCGTGGTAATGACAGTTAGACCTATTGACGTGTTGAATGATGCCTTACTGTCCACTATAAGTTCTACATTAGTTTAATTTATTATTTTATTCATAATAAACTGTATAAACCAATGTTTCATTACGTCTTTGTATTTTTTCTGTTTTTAAGTTATACCTTTTAGGAATATGTTTACGTCTACGCATCTTAATGTTAGTTTTACAGATTACTGCTTTATGTATCTTAATGTTAGTTTTACAGATTACTGCTTTATGTATCTTAATGTTAGTTTTACAGATTACTACTTTATGTATCTTAATGTTAGTTTTACAGATTACTGCTTTATGTATCTTAATGTTAGTTTTACAGATTACTACTTTATGTATCTTAATGTTAGTTTTACAGATTACTGCTTTAAATTAATCTGCTCTGCATCAGCCTATTTGTAACTAGTGTTGAAAATACGAAAGAAGTTTCATAGGTCACAATATATTTTGTTGTTGAATACATATAGACAGTTTCAGGTAGTACCAAATAATACACCAGTGTTTCTTCAGGAAATCCCTTCATCCTTCATTAAACTCTGTTGTTTATACTCCGTAACTTACTATTCACTGTACAACAAGTAACAGAAGTCTAGTGGGTGTTGTTTTATCAGACTAAGTAATGTTAACAAGTAACAGAAGTCTAGTGGATGTTGTTTTATTAAACTAACTAATGTTAGCAAGTAACATAAGTCTAGGAGATGTTGTTTTATCAGACTAACTAATGTTAGCAAGTAACATAAGTCTAGGAGACGTTGTTTTATCAGACTAACTAATGTTAGCAAGTAACAGAAGTCTAGGAGATGTTGTTTTATCAAACTAACTAATGTTAGCAAGTAACATAGGTCTAGGAGATGTTGTTTCATCACACTAACTAATGTTAACAAGTAACATAAGTCTAGGAGATGTTGTTTTATCAGACTAAGTAATGTTAACAAGTAACATAAGTTTAGGAGATGTTGTTTCATCACACTAACTAGTGTTGGCAAGTAACATAAGTCTAGGAGATGTTGTTTTATCAGACTAAGTAATGTTAACAAGTAACAGAAGTCTAGTGGATGTTGTTTTATCAGACTAACTAATGTTAGCAAGTAACATAAGTCTAGGAGATGTTGTTTTATCAGACTAAGTAATGTTAGCAAGTAACATAAGTCTAGGAGATGTTGTTTTATCAAACTAAGTAATTTTAGCAAGTAATATAAGTCTAGTGGATGTTGTTTCATCAGACTAAGTAATGTTAGCAAGTAACATAAGTCTAAGGGATGTTGTTTCATCAGACTAACTAATGTTAGCAAGTAACAGAAGTCTAGGAGATGTTTTTTTTTATCAAACTAAGTAATGTTAACAAGTAACAGAAGTCTAGGAGATGTTGTTTTATCAAACTAAGTAATGTTAACAAGTAACAGAAGTCTAGGAGATGTTGTTTCATC
>NW_013672039.1:51146-51891 GCF_000517525.1 Limulus polyphemus | reverse complement strand
TTAGCAAGTAACATAAGTCTAGGAGATGTTGTTTTATCACACTAACTAGTGTTGGCAAGTAACATAAGTCTAGGAGATGTTGTTTTATCAGACTAACTAATATTAGCAAGTAATATAAGTCTAGGGATGTTGTTTTATCAGACTAAGTAATGTTAGCAAGTAACATAAGTCTAGTGGATGTTGTTTTATCAGACTAACTAATATTAACAAGTAACATAAGTCTAGGAGATGTTGTTTCATCAGACTAAGTAACGTTAGCAAGTAACATAAGTCTAAGGGATGTTGTTTCATCACACTAACTAATATTAGCAAGTAATATAAGTCTAGGGATGTTGTTTCATGACACTAACTAATGTTAACAAGTAACATAAGTCTAGGAGATGTTGTTTTATCAGACTAAGTAATGTTAACAAGTAACATAAGTTTAGGAGATGTTGTTTCATCACACTAACTAGTGTTAGCAAGTAACATAAGTCTAGGAGGTGTTGTTTTATCAGACTAACTAATGTTAACAAGTAACATAAGTCTAGGAGATGTTGTTTTATCAGACTAAGTAATGTTAACAAGTAACATAAGTTTAGGAGATGTTGTTTCATCACACTAACTAGTGTTAGCAAGTAACATAAGTCTAGGAGGTGTTGTTTTATCAGACTAACTAATGTTAACAAGTAACATAAGTCTAGGAGATGTTGTTTTATCAAACTAACTAATCTTAGCAAGTAATATAAGTCTAGGGATGTTGTTT
>NW_013672039.1:42421-50750 GCF_000517525.1 Limulus polyphemus | reverse complement strand
ACTTTGTTACTATAGCACCATCCAGTGAAAGCATAGTCTGTACGTTTTTACTATAACAACATCCAGTGAAACAATAGCTTGTACTTTGTCACTATAGCAACATCCAGTGAAACAATAGTCTGTACTTTGTTACTATAGCAACATCCAGTGAAAGCATAGTCTGTACGTTTTTACTATAACAACATCCAGTGAAACAATAGTCTGTACTTTGTTACTATAACAACATCCAGTGAAACAATAGTCTGTACTTTGTTACTATAGCAACATCCAGTGAAAGCATAGTCTGTACGTTGTTACTATAACAACATCCAGTGAAACAATAGTCTGTACTTTGTTACTATAACAACATCCAGTGAAACAATAGTCTGTACTTTGTTACTATAGCAACATCCAGTGAAACAGTAGTCTGTACTCTGTTACTATAACAACATCCAGTAAAACAATAGTCTGTACTTTGTTACTATAACAACATCCAGTAAAACAATGGTCTGTACTTTGTTACTATAGCAACGTCCAGTGAAACAATAATCTGTACTTTGTTACTATAGCAACATCCAGTGAAACAGTAGTCTGTATAGAGATCCTTTAAAGTTGGCAGGTGCTCTCAACTAAAGTTAAATAGTTAAAGTTTCCAATGAGTACTATGTTAAGATTCTCTGTTGTCTTAATATCTTTACTTGATAGTTACAACGTTTCGCGGGATTTCGTAGAAGTTTCACTACCTTAGTGTGAAGAAGGATCTGTAATGTTAGAATGTAATAAAAACAACAACATTAATTTAATATTTTTTTATTAAACTGTGAACAACGGCATCTGTCATCGCTCTAGGAAAACATAACGAACAAGCGGTAACAAAAGGTAATATGAAAATGCTTACAATTAAAGATTCACTAAGATGATGATGATGTGTTAAAGAAATCAATGGTCCGAGCTCAAGAAGACCACGCCTACCGTAAAAAAAAAAGTTCTCAATATTCATTAAGAATACACAATAATTTCGTTTTTGTTTAACTAAATCAGTTTATTCTTACGTTAGGATCTGTTCTTGATAAAGTTGTTGTCTTATCCTTAATCTCATATGAGAGGGATCCGAGTCTGGCACCTGATACACCTGAACAGAGACTGAGAAACAGCACTAATGTTATCAAAAGTTCTGTCTTAAGAGCTAAAAGTAAGCTTCTTTTGAGAGTTTCTCAGTGCAATTTATTGCCTAAAGTATAAACATTTTTTATATCCATGGAGTTTTAACGCAAGTACCGTCTGCCGTGTTGTTGTCCTTCTAGCTCACGTGCATTTCCTCTACCAGAGACGTCACTGAATGTAATGCTTCCGGAGCTTTTGTAATAGGATCTGTGCGTGCTGGATGACACGCAACACCTTTCATAAATTAAACACTTTCGATGAAACTGACGATTTCTTTCCTCGCATTCCTTGGGAAAAAAGATGTAATCCACTCCCACAGTGGTGTTAAAATCTCTGATGTTTTTGGACAGATATATTATATTTTTGTATGTGAAATGTTAAACGAACATTTATTTCTAATATTTTTCTGTGTGTGCCAGATTTAAAGATTAGAAAATGTTTGAAATTTCCTCATAAGTTCACATCATACAAAGTCTTTTAATCTCAAAAATCCATTAATTTAACTTGTGAGTAATTCCATTTAATTTATATTTTTAAGCACATTAGATGTATAGACAATCGTGTCTTTAACAATTCAATGAAGCAGGATACAATATGATTTTCTTCAGAAACCGCGAAACATCACTATCTTCAATATACCCACAACCTGCGGATCGTAGGATCGAACCCCGTCACAGAATATCCTCACCCTTTCAGCCGTGGGGGGCGTTATAATGTGCGGCCAATCCCACTTTTCTTTTGTAAGAGAGCAGCCCAAGAGTTGGCGGCGTGTGGTGTCGACGACCTGTCTTCCTTCTACCCTAGCGCTTTTAAGTTAAGGCTCGCTAGCGCAGAACCCCTCGGGTAGCTTTACGAGGAATTCTATAAACAAGCTGTCGCATCTTGTTAGATACGTGAGAAACATATTCTAACTGACGTTTATTACGTGAGAATGTAAAGATACTTCTATTTCCCTGATTAGAAAACATGAAGAAAATTACAATAAAACGTAAGTTTCACTTGATTTGTCAAGTGTCTGTTTATCTCTGTCTACTAAGCGCGATTTGTTTCTCGGTGTTGTATATCTTACCTTTGATAAGACTTACCTTGGCAGACGAATAAGACGAGAAGAGACCCGAACAGGAGAATTGTATGTTGCATAGTCCTTATCACCTTTGTCCTACTGGAGCCCAGTTTATCAAGCACGTGCCTCTTCTCACCTGTACGGAAAGCCGCGAGCCTACCACTTAAGAGGAACTAACGGTGCACGTGCGGCGGCGAACGAGAATCTACCTTGCGAGGCTGCTTTGCGACAACTTTATCACATTCCTGGGCAATCAGAGCTGGGCAGACTCTCTGCCACCAATCTCTCTCTCTTTTCTTACCGCAAAATGATACGCAGGACTTGGAGCTAGATGAAATGTGATTTTAAGAACACGCTCATTCGTATTCATTTTTTTAGACGCGCCGACTCAGTGTGAATAAGCCTCTTGGATTGGTTAAACTCGAATATTTACTAAATGTTTTCCTGGTGAGTGAATGAAGGTACTAATATTAGAAGCCCGCCCACATACCAATAAAAGTAAACATTTATTATTTGCACTAATAACAAGATGGTGTAATAATGGTATGATCTAAGTACATCTGTTTCGTTTAACAACAACCGGTTCTGTAAATTATGATAACATATAATGTTGTGTACACAACAACCGGTTCTGTTACAGCTCGCCAATAAACTTCGATACACATCCTGTGAAAACGTGTCATTACGAGCACCAGAAGCGGCACCCTTGCTTTTGAAGGTTCCATGCGTTTCTTTCCTAGAGTCAATTTCCTGTTCGCCCGCGAGTACATACATAGCTAGGCTCAGAGAGAGAAACGGTCCTTCATCGACTTGTTTTGTTTGTATTTTCTCGTTCTTACATAATTCACAGAAACATGAAAGGTAAATCTCTTTGTTACATTCCCTTTCTATTCTGTTAGCAGACGAAATGTTCCACAAAATGTAATTTTTTTTCTCTACCGAAAAGAAAAACAAAACCTAAGGGATAAGTATTGCACTGTCTTATTACCCATAATCCACCTCTATCCGATATTACTTAATGGATCTAATTGTGGATTAGGGTTCGAGATTTTCTTAAAATGGGGAATCGTAAACTTCTTGATTATAGAAGAATTTTTGTTAATGATATAAATAGAAGTTAAAGCTAGAAAGATCTTGATGGAAGATTAATTATAGCATAAATCCTTAGTGTTAAGACACCTTTAGCGTGCGGGATAAGAATTAATTAATTAATCTTGCTAGCTACACATTACCTTTTAATAGCATCAGACACCTGCTCCAATAAATTTCCACTATTATAGTGGATTAACTTCTAAGTTCTCTAGTATTAGAACAGTTTTTTTTTTCTAATTAATTTTTAATTACTTAAACGTCTTTGATGCTGGAACTCACTTGCTTAAACTAGTTGTTAATTAGAAAAAAAACAGTATAAGTTCTCTGACGTAATCTTTCCCTGTGAGAACACTAAGTTAAGACTATTTCAGGTTAATTTATATGCTCTCTCAATTTACAAAATTCCGTCTTCCATAATAGTTCTTTTTGTTTTCATTATTTTAAGGTTATTAAAAACGTTTAACCTAACTAATCGGCAGTATATAACAAGAAATCACTGACTGTCACTACTCCGGGTTTTAACGCTGATTATGTTAATAAACCGTGAGTCTGGGATTGAGCTGTAAAATTATGGACCAGTAAAGTTTGAAAGATTGGTGAATCGTAAAACTACTGACACTTAGCTAATATCACGAAGAGCTGCCTA
Source organism: Limulus polyphemus (assembly GCF_000517525.1). Classification (NCBI taxonomy): domain Eukaryota; kingdom Metazoa; phylum Arthropoda; class Merostomata; order Xiphosura; family Limulidae; genus Limulus; species Limulus polyphemus. Next base: position 46,806 of record NW_013672039.1, on the reverse strand, counting down.
TCAGATCCAAACTTTGTAGCCCTTAAAAAAAAGGGGAGGATTGTTTAGCGGTTTTGAGACTTAAGACTTAGTGAGTCTGTACTCTCCTCTCTAGTTCGCTTTATCAACTGTGTATTTGTGTCCAACAGCTAAGCCTATTGAATGGCGTTCGCTCAAAACGTAAGTAAAGATAAAAAAACGATAATGTCTTTTAGACTTTTTGTGTAGTATATCTTCTTATAGTTTTATTCAATATCACGAATAATTTTATTTATTTAATAGACCGTAAAATAGTGGTAATATTAATTGTGTTACTTATTAAACTTTACTTTGTTTAAGACATGCACGCACACAAATATTATACACATAACTCCTTGTATACAGACCACGAAGCATACCATACTTGGATGTTTCTATAGAGATTTTTTATGTTTGGTATTAATTTCGCGCAAAGCTACACGAGGGCTATCTGCGCTAGCCGTCCCTAATTTAGTAGTGTAAGACTAGAGGGAAGGCAGCTAGTCGTCACCACCCACCGTCAACTCTTGGGCTACTCTTTTTACCAACGAATAGAGGGACTGACCGTCACATTATAACGCCCCCCACAGCTGAAAGGGCGAGCATGTTTGGTTGACGGGGATTAGAATCCGCGCCTCACAGATTGCGAGTCGAGCACCCTAACCACCTGGTGGCCTACCGGGCCTTCTATGTAGAACTGTTTGTTTGTAATTAAGCACAAAGCTACCCAATGAGCTATCTGTGCTCTGCCCACCGCGGGTATCGAAACCCGGATTCTAGCGTTTTAAGGCCCCAGACATACCGCTGTGCCACTGGGGGGCTATGTAGAACTAGTGTAATCAATATTATCTCACGTTAGTTATTTTAGTAGGCCTAATCAGCTATTCTAAACTTAAGTCTTAACACTTTATATATAGGCGTTATTTTCCAACAGACTTATATCGAGATATTAAGTATTTTTCATTAGTTATCTATATTTTATAAACACTTGAAAACTTGACAGATTTTATACTTTGAAGCTAAATTACTAGGTCTTTATATGAAGCCATAACTAGTATAAAGTTATTAGTTACTTTAAGGTTCTTGTGTGGCATCACTGTTGCCCAAACTGTTTCCACAAAGCGCTTTACACCTAACTCCAATCAATCAATAATTAAAAGAAAAGTCGATATTCTACGTGTTTCAGTTACGATTATTGTAAAATAGTGATGTAGTTTACTGTAATATAATTTCCGAGTTACTGATGGCTTGAAAACTTAATGCCTACAAGTCACAATATCTTACATGTAAAAAAGGCTCATTTCTTAACTCGTTCTTGATAATGTTGTAATGTTCTAAGTTTTGTTTTTAAGTTAGGCCTTTATGTTATGTTTTGCAAGAGAGAGAGAGAAATATGACGTCACGTGATGAGAGCGTGGTTTAACGTCTGGAAGTTGTAGAACAGTTTGAACAGTAGAAAAGGCAAGTTAGGCTAGAATACCTTGTTTACTGTGTTAATCAGTGAACCTAGACAAAGTATTGTTGATGGAGTGTTTGTTAGCCAATGAAAAAGTTTGTAACAATTACTTAGTGTAGATAAGAGAGAGAATCAGCAAGTAGTGAAGTTGCTGTATTATTTCTATTGTTATATTTGTTCTACTGTGAACTTAGACTTATTAATAAACATTAGTTAAGCCTACTTTTAGAACTAGTATCCTAATGATATTTTTTTCTTATAATTAAGTATATTGGACTTTGCTTTCTTCCTTTTATTGAATGATCCAAAATAATCTACCCAACAACAGAAACCGTTTCAACACTGGTATCAGAAGTGGGATTATTTGGGGAAAAGTAAAATATAACCTAAACTCAACTTCAAGTTAACGACACATATTTGAAATGAGATCGAAAATTCAATGAAAACGATGAAATAGTGGAAAGATGATCAATACGAAAGAGACATGAAATTAAAACTTATCTTGAAGAACTTTACAGAAAATTGAATAACAAATATTGAACACATTTTCATAACATTCGTCAAGCCCATAAAGAATACTGAAAAAAGCTTAATGACATCCATCTAACAAAGAAAAGTGTTTTGAAGATAACTTAATGACATATACTGTACTCAATACAGGATATCGAACATAGCTTAATGACCTCCACCGAACCGAATATAGAATATCGGACGTAGTTTAATGACATCCACCGACCTCAATATAGAATATCGGACGTAGTTTAATGACATCCACCGACCTCAATGCAGAATACTGGACTTAGCTTAATGTCAACTACCGCACCCTATATATATATATATATATACAAGTATTAGGGAAAAATTATCGCTAAGTAAAACAGCTATGTAGGGCTAACTACTGAACTTTGAAAAAAAGGAACCAAACAAGATAAGGATGGAAGTGGACATAACACTTGATCAGCTAATGATCACATAGCAGACTAAGTTGTCTCGACCTTACATGGAGAATAAAATACCTACATTACTGGCTTTCCTATTTTGTCTATCGAAAGCTTGTTATTTGAATAGAATCTCAGCTTTCATCATTATACCTTACCTTTAGTTAACTTTAGAATATTACTTTTATGGCTATTTTACAATCGAGTAACATTTTATGATTGGAAATTTTGGTTCTATTTATTTTTCCAGTGAGGAAAATTTATTAGAGACTTAGCTGAACTAGTACTTACGGTTTTGAATTTAATAATGAATTCTATATTCAAACAAAAGGCACAGCTATGGGCACCAAGGTGGCACCAAACTATGTCAACATTTTTATGGGAGATTTAGAGACAAAACTTTTGGAAAATTGCACAGACAGACTAACGTTTTGGGGACACTACATTGATGACATTTTTTTTCACTTGGGTAGAACACAAAGATTAATTACTGTCCTTTTTTAGACATCCTAACATCTTCCACTGTTCTATTAAATTTACTTTAGACTACTTCACTACCCAAGTAAGTTTCTGGGATGTAAACCTAACATTAAAATATGGTGTTCTACATACTGATTTGTACCCAAAACCACCGGATAAACCACAATATTTACATAATTAAAGCTGTCACCAAACATTTAATATCACATTCAATCAAGCACTTAGATTAAAGAAGATATGATCTGGAAGTAAGAACTACGACCGACGCGTTAATTCTTTGAAACAGACTGTGACTCAAAGAGGTTATAAACAAAACACTATCATCCAACAACCTGACAAAGCTAACAATATACCACATGAATCTGCCTTGAAACAATTACCTAAAACCAATTCTTCTCGTGTTCCACTGGTTATTACCTACATATCACCCAAAACTAAAACATCTACCCCGGATACAAAATAAACACTTTAACCTCCTTCAACTTAATGATCGATTAAAATCTATTTTTACGGAAGTTCCTGTCGTTTCTTTCAGAAAGAATAAAACTTTGCATTCACACTTTAAGTCGACACCAGGTGGAAGTCAACCTTGCATCAGCGAGTGATGCCAAACCTGTAAGTTCATGCAGGAAACGGACAAGTTTTCTGATAAAGACAACCAAAAGCAGTTCAAAATCACTAATTCCATAACCTGCCCTACAAAAAAAAATATTATTTATTTAATCCAATGTCAAAAATGCAATTTCCAATATGTGGGTCAAACCAAAACAACTGTACGGGTATGTTTTAATAACCATAAATCAACAATCAAAACAAACAAAGAACTTCTGGTCACAAAACACTTTAACGTGCCTGGACACTCTCTAGAAGACATTAAATTTATGGGTATAGAGACAAATTTGACATCTAACAGAAACAGGAAAATTAAAGAAGCTTATTGGATAGCACTGTTAAATACCGTAACTCCAAACGGTATCAATCTCGATCCCGGGATTGTTGACCTTCGCAAGTCTCTGAAAAGATTTTCCAAACTAAATTCATGATTAAACTTACTTTATATAATTAGTATTATTCTTCCTTAAATGTATCTCTGTATATACTGGTTTGATTTCCTATACATATTGAGCTACATTATTATGTTATCAATTTCACACCGCCTTTTGCTGTTATTTAATCCTAATTTTATTTCTATTGTTTATTTTATTTCATTTTTGATTTTATCTTTATAGAAATTAGTTAACAATTCTTATAACTATTGGGCCCGGCATGGCCAGGTGGTTAGGACGCTCGACTCGCAATCCCCGTCCCACCAAACATGCTCGCCCTTTCAGCCATGGGGGCGATATAATGTGACGGTCAATCCCACTATTCGTTGGTAAAAGAGTAGCCCAAGAGTTGGCGGTGGGTGGTGATGACTAGCTGCCTTTCCTCTAGTCTTACACTGCTAAATTAGGGACGGCTAGCGCAGATAGCCCTCGTGTAGCTTTACGCGAAATTAAAAAAACAAACAAACT
>NW_013672039.1:38610-41667 GCF_000517525.1 Limulus polyphemus | reverse complement strand
CAGTTCCTGATGATAAGTGGCTTCACGCACCTGCAGTTCCTGATGATAAGTGGCTTCACGTACCTTCAGTTCCTTATGATAAGTGGCTTCACGTACCTTCAGTTCTTGATGATAAGTGACTTCATGTTCCTACAGTTCCTGATGATAAGTGGCTTCACGCACCTGCAGTTCCTGATGATAAGTGGCTTCACGTACCTTCAGTTCTTGATGATAAGTGACTTCATGTTCCTACAGTTCCTGATGATAAGTGGCTTCACGCACCTGCAGTTCCTGATGATAAGTGGCTTCACGTACCTTCAGTTCCTGATGATAAGTGGCTTCACGTACCTTCAGTTCCTGATGATAAGTGGCTTCATGTCCCTACAGTTCCTGATGATAAGGGGCTTCATGTACCTTTGTCTGCAGCCAAACACGCTATTCACTAGGTCACACCGACCCTCATGGACCCTTCGGTCCGCAGCCAAACACGCTATTCACTAGGTCACTACCGGCCCTCATGGACCCTTAGGTCCGCAGCCAAACACGCTATTCACTAGGTCACTATCATCAGGAACTGAAGGTGCGTGAAGCCACTTATCATCAGGAACTGATTGCCTGGATATAGTGTAAGAAACAAAAGCCTAAAATTGATAATACATGTGCCCATGGCTTATTTCAGAAATTTACAAATCTAATTATGTTAGTCAGGAGAGACCTTCTATTGGCCAAAAGAGCAAGCCCGATTATGATGTTGATTAATCGTCTTCAACATACAGGCAGTAATGTTATTATTTATGTACTTGTAATTATCTTTGCTGACGTCGACATCAGAGGAGACTCGTGCGATTTTAAGGGCTAGTAATTACCACCATTCTGCTTGTCGAATAACGTACGGCGATCCTGGATAGAGCTGTATTTATCTTCAGACCGACCAGACCACCGAAATGACTCCCTTCGGATGGCAAACTTTGTTGGATATTGATGGAGATTAACCTTTGTTTATTTTAACTGTTTGATTAGTTCCGTTGGGATTATACGTCATTACATAAACTAATCTACCTTCTTAGTTTCGTTTCCGCATAGCTGTAGCAAGAAAAATAGGTCTCAACTATATTCGATTGAAATATAAATACAAGCAAAAAAAAGTCAGGAAACAATTGGTTAATTGATAACACTCTGATGTTTGTTATTGGTCACATAATGGGTTATCTGTGCTGTGCCCATCGCGAGTATCGAAACCCAATTTTCAGCATTATAAGGCCTCAGACTTACCGCCCATTGATAAAGTGATTCTTAAGTAAATATAAATTTTTTCCTAGTTTTAAAAGTATGTGAATATAAATACTATTGTAATACCTACGTAGAATCCATGAACAAGCACGATGGATTACGTAATCTAAACTATATTGTCGTTGTGTTACAGCTTGGACCTACGTAGAATCCATGAACAAGCACGATGGATTACGTAATCTAAACTATATTGTCGTTGTGTTACAGCTTGGACCTACGTAGAATCCATGAACAAGCACAATGGATTACGTAATCTAAACTATTATTTGACAAAAGTCTCTGGGTGCGAGATTGCGCCTACAACCAATGAACAACTTGAACGATTTTCACCAAACCTAGTAAGTACTCTTAGCCCCCCTGGGAGAGCCATGGAGGGTCGACGTTTGGAACTGACCCTCTATGTCTTTCCCTTGCGTTGTGTTGGCTTATAATTGGCGAACCGCTTGACCGATTGTCACATGATCTGGAGTGTACCCTTAAGACTCCTGGAGAATGACTTGGGAGGTCAGATTTCGGATTTGACTCTGTGACACCTTAAGGGGCTCCTGTGTCTTCCCCGTGCGTTACGTCAGCCAGATTACTGTTAATCTATTCATATTACGATAAAAGCGGTTGAACATATTTTTTTTAACTTCGAAGTTATTTCAGTGGTCAAGAATGAACATGTAAATCCCCAGGCTATACAAAAAAAAAATGTGGCATGCTAAACTTAAGTAATGAAACCTATTACAGTTTGTAATTATTACTCTAGAACTGTTTTAATGGCTTGTTTGTTTCTAACTAAGCACAGAGCTACACAATGGTCTATCTGTGCTCTGCTCACCAGTGGGTATCGAAAACCGGTTTCTAGCATTGTAAGTCCATAGACATACCGCTGTGCCACTGGAGGGAGGGGGCTATTTTAATGGTTTGTGAACAATCGAATAAAAAAAAAAAATTTAAATTATCAAACTTGACGGAATTTGTTATATACTTGTAATAAACTGTCGAGTTATAGACGTTGCTCATTTTGTTGGAGGGAAGACAACCAGACAGAAGCATCCGCCACCACAAGGGTTTCGTCCAGCTCTTTGAACCAAATAAAGAGACTGACAGTCACGTTTACAACGAACCCACAACAGAAATGGCGGAGCGTATTCAGAAAAATTATAACTCGGGATTCGAGATATGATTACTAACATAATCTATCAAATCATGGACCCTTCGGTCCGCAGCCAAACACGCTATTCACTAGGTCACACCGACCCTCATGGACCCTTCGGTCCGCAGCCAAACACGCTATTCAGTAGGTCACACCGACCCTCATGGACCCTTCGGTCCGCAGCCAAACATGCTATTCACTAGGTCACACCGGCCCTCATGGACCCTTCGGTCCGCAGCCAAACTCGCTATTCAGTAGGTCACACCGACCCTCATGGACCCTTCAAAGTAGCGGCCATGTTTGTAACACTATATGCAGGCAATAAGCAGCGGTTATGTTTGTAACACTATATGCAGGCAATAAGTAGCGACCATATTTGTTACACTACATCCAGGCAATAAATAACGGCCATGTTTGTAACACTATATCCAGGCAATAAATAGCGGCCATGTTTGTTACACTATATCCAGGCAATAAGCAGCGGTTATGTTTGTAACACTATATGCAGGCAATAAGTAGCGACCCTATTTGTTACACTATATCCAGGCAATAAGCAGCGGTTATGTTTGTAACACTATATGCAGGCAATAAGTAGCGACCCTATTTGTTACACTATATCCAGGCAATAAGCAGCGGTTATGTTTGTA
>NW_013672039.1:35223-37706 GCF_000517525.1 Limulus polyphemus | reverse complement strand
AAGAACTGTAGGGACATGAAGCCACTTATCATCAGGAACTGAAGGTACATGAAGCCACTTATCATCAGGAACTGAAGGTACATGAAGCCACTTATCATCAGGAACTGAAGGTACATGAAGCCACTAATCATCAGGAAATTTAAGGAAAACCAGCAGACTTTCTGCCAAGATTATACATCCAAGGTGTGAATGCGATCATGACTGGACACCAGTTGCAGAGAAAACTAGTCGTATAAGAGGCCAGAGATGAATTGTCGTTGGTGCTGATAAAAATAGTAAAGGATCGAAGATAAGCACGTGCACCTACAGACCGGATATGTCCAAAGAATCGTCGGTAGTCATGAAGACAGAGTGTTTGTCGTTGATTGTTGCTCTTTTAGCCCTGATTTTTTACACAATGGGCTATCTGCGCTCTGTCCAACGCTGGGAATTGAGCCCTGAATTTTAGCGTTATAAGTTTGTACAGTTACCGAGAGCCCATTGGGGGACATTTGGAAGATAGAAAACCACTACGATTAATATACATATATATATATATAGAGAGAGAGAGAGAAGAAAAAAAACAAAGGAAAAGATTTCTCGACTGAAAATGTATGTATTCCTATATTTTCTTCCAACTTTTCCGGAGATTCTATGGACTCTACTTTGTTATCAAAAATTAAACAATTGGTCCAGTGGTTTGTTAGTTTGGTGAGGGGGATTTTAACCCGCAGATTGCGAGACGAGAGCCCACTAAATCACCAGGCTCTGGATGGTAGACTCAGAGTTTCATTGTTAAATACACGTGAAAATTTTCGTTCGACAAGTAAATCTCATTAAAAGTTTAGTATGAAGTTTGTGAAACGTTGTACACCTAAACATTTCACCAGACTCTTTATATAAAACGTAATTCAATCACTCACGAACTTCCGGTTTTAAACGAATTTCCTTCTTTCGTTTTCCTCCTTTCGTATACCTTGATCATGCGTAATATATGTCTGTTTAATTCCGGGAATTACTGAGGCCTCGCTGTCAAGGAGATTGTTGTTTTTTTAACAAAAGAAAATTTGTTCAATAAGCACAAGAGTCTTTTCTCCAATAAGCAAATACAATCAGTCTTTCTCAAAAGAATTATTCACGTCTAATTGTTATATTTGCATGATATTACAGCAGAGTCACGCTAATAATAATGTAAATTATTTCCGGTCCAATACGGATTTCCTGTATACTTGTTTCTTTGTTTCAGAATATCCGCCACGCAAAAATCTATCTGTACCTCCCGGCATGGCCGGCCAGGTTGTTAGGGTGCTCGACTCGCAATCTGCGGGTCGCGGGTTCGAATTCCCGTCACACCAAACACGCTCGCCCCTTTCAGCCATGAGGGCGTTATAATGTGACGGTCAATCCCACTATTCGTTGGTAAAAGAGTAGCCCCAGAGTTGGCGGTGGGTGGTGATAACTAGCTGCCTTCCCTCTAGTCTTACACTGCTAAATTAGAGACGGCTAGCGCAGATAGCCCTCGTGTAGCTTTGCGCGAAATTCAAAACAGACAAACAAACTAATTCAATGCCGGGCCTCAATGCTTAGGATTAATTAAGTCTTAATGGAGGAGCTAAACACATGCAGGTTACTTTACATGTTTTAAAAAATATGTATTTTAATTCGAAGGTTTGTGTTAGACGTCCTATCTCACCAACGTTAACTCGTTTAACAGATACCAGCTCAAGAAGATAATAAACGAGAAATATATAACCTACTGTGTAATAGTAACAATGACAGCAATACAAAAAAAAGTAAATATTCCAGAGAAATATTTGTCAAACAGTCAAGTTCTTCTCACATGCTAGTCGTATGTACAGCAGTCGGAGTGTAAAATATTCAATGGTTGATAATTATATTTATTCAGACGGATATTGGAGAAAACTTTTCAGACGAAGACTCTCTCTCTCTCGGGTAAATTCAGAACTACTTGGAAATTATTTAATCAGAAATAATTAACTTATAACGAAAATTGCCACAGGAAATTAAAATTGTAATTAATTTTATCTTTTTTAAAAAGCTGAATCTTTTCTTGTTTTTAGTTATTAAAATTTAATGTTTGTTCATAAAATAAATTCGTGTTTTGCGAAATAGTTTAGTAAATTGTGTAAATTTCCTGAGAATCCAATACCATACATTAAATAATTTCATAGCACTGTAAGACAGCTAAAACTATTAAATAAGAATACAAAATATATATTATAACAATCGATCAATGTAAAAACAAAAATACATTTAAACATGGCCTGGTGGTTAAGGCACTTTACTTCCAATCTGTGGGATCAAAACCTGTCGTCTTCCATATAGTCTATTATTTCAAATTTAGTCCTCGAGTACCTTTGTGGAAAATTCAACAACAACAAAAACAATTTGACTTACCACGTACTTATCTATCTGTTCGGGGCAAATGAGGTACTTATCTATCTGTTCGGGGCAAATGAGGTACTTATCTATCTGTTCGGGGA
>NW_013672039.1:32388-34223 GCF_000517525.1 Limulus polyphemus | reverse complement strand
GTTCAGGACAAATGAGGTACTTATCTATCTGTTCTGGGCAAATGAGGTACTTATCTATCTGTTCAGGACAAATGAGGTACTTATCTATCTGTTCGGGGCAAATGAGGTACTTATCTATCTGTTCAGGACAAATGAGGTACTTATCTATCTGTTCTGGACAAATGAGGTACTTATCTATCTGTTCTGGACAAATGAGGTACTTATCTATTTTTTTCAGAACGAAAAACCTTTGAAGTAACTTTTCAGGGGTCATCTGACAGTCCACCACCCTTAAACGGACCTCTAAAGTAAAGAGTCAGGGTCATCTGACAGTCCACCACCCTTAAACGGACCTCTAAAGTAAAGAGTCAGGGTCATCTGACAGTCCGTCACCTTTAAATAGATCTCTGAAGTAGCATCTCAGGGGTCATCTGAGAGTCCACCAGCTTTAAACAGAGCTTTGAAGTTACGTTTCATGGGTTATCTGACTGTACGTCACTTTTAAACAGATCTCTGAAGTAGCATCTCAGGGGTAATCTGATAGTGTTTCACCTTTAAACAGATCTCTGAAATAGCTTTTCAGAAGTTAAAGCTATTCATTTTTTCATTTTAAACTAATTTGTGATATGAAAAGTAAAATACGACAAACAAGTACATGATATGTAGTTTATCATCAGGTTTTACTAAAAAAAAACGGTTCTCGGCTGTGACTGTTTCACATATTACAAATCAATAAAGACGCCATGAAATATTATAAATAAAATACTAACTTGAACTTGAAATATTGCAGCTTCGTGTGATGGAATAAAATGGGAAATTTCTCAATTATATCACTGATCTTAGTGGTTTAAATATCAAACATATTTCTAGATACCAAACCTAAAACGATTATTCCCATAAACCTTACACTTTTCACATCCGAGTTTTGATTGTCTCGTAAATCCGTTGTCAGTATTGTTAAATATTACCTTTTCTATGTATGTATATATATATTTATGAGTGACTAAGGAATTCCAGAAGCTATCATAAACTCTAGCTGCCACAATAAATTTCTACTACTACATTAGCTAGAGCTGTGCCACAAGGTTATAAAGGTAAATGTATGTTTTCTGAGAGTGACAGACTGACCACACAATATGCTTTTCCAGAGAGACATTTAACAAGAAGAAGAAGCTTATCCCACAGGGATGAGTCCATCGTGTAAGAGTTTACTCATACAAAGAATGAGTCCATTAAAGTGACAGTTTATTTGTTAATATATAATAAGTCCACTAAAATAACAGTTTATCTGTAGAAATAATAAGTCCACTAAAGTGACAGTTTATTTGTTAATATATAATAAGTCCACTAAAATAACAGTTTATCTGTAGAAATAATAAGTCCACTAAAGTGACAGTTAACTTGTTAATAGAATGAGTCCACGAAAGTGACAATTAACGAACGAAAAGAATGAATGTTTGTTTGCTTGTTGTTTCTCGGGAAGATGAGCCAAAGCTACACAGGGATTAATTGCTCTAGCTGCCCCTAATAAAGAATGAATGTTTGTTTGCTTGTTGTTTCTCGGGAAGATGAGCCAAAGCTACACAGGGATTAATTGCTCTAGCTGCCCCTAATAAAGAATGAATGTTTGTTTGCTTGTTGTTTCTCGGGAAGATGAGCCAAAGCTACACATGGATTAATTGCTCTAGCTGCCCCTAATAAAGAATGAATGTTTGTTTGCTTGTTGTTTCTCGGGAAGATGAGCCAAAGCTACACAGGGATTAATTGCTCTAGCTGCCCCTAATAAAGAATGAATGTTTGTTTGCTTGTTGTTTCTCGGGAAGATGAGCCAAAGCTACACAGGGATTAATTGCTCT
>NW_013672039.1:27915-31469 GCF_000517525.1 Limulus polyphemus | reverse complement strand
AAAACACGTAACAACAGATATTTCATGGGCTGTCTTTGCTCTGCCCATCGCGGGTATCAAAACTTTGTTTTTAGACTTTTCCAGGAAAAGAACTGTTAAAATTCCAAACTGTTTTAGTTATTCGTACTAGGGTAAAATTATACTTAAAGGAAGGTTTTCACTCTTCACCACTCTTTTTCACACATTTATTATATGTTCACTCCCACAGTGCTGATAACACCTTTAGTGTAAAACCGAAGAGAGTAGAAAAGTTTCACTCTAAGTTCAGTTTGAAAACAAAGGCTGTTTAACTGGTATACGTGTGTGTGTGTGTGTATACAAACAGACATAACTAATGCGTTATTCAGATCAAAAATACTGACAAGCTTTTACACTTTGTTTTGTGTCCCGTTCCTTCTTTTTTCGTTTGTTTACCAAGACTTAAGCGGATCGCTCGGTGGAATTGCGTGAATGTTACGTCTCAGTAAATATACAAACACACTTTTTTTTGTTTTCGTCACACACTTCTTCTCCCCGATGTTTGTCTAACAAAACGTAGTTCACATCGTCGTTTAGACAAGTGGTTTAAGTCCGGGGTTTGATCTTTACACTTTAACAGATTAGGTTTGAGGTCATGAGAACAAGACACAACAGAAACTAGCTGTTAATATGGTATGGAGAAACTTAGTATCTACTGGTACTGGTTCATGACGGGTACCACATTGGTACTGGTTCAATACGGGTACCACATTGGTAATGGTTCATGACGGGTACCACATTGGTACTGGTTCAATACGGGTACCACATTGGTAATGGTTCAGTACGGGTACAATACTGGTACTGGTTCAATACGGGTACCACATTGGTACTGGTTCGGTACGAGTACAATACTGGTTCATGACGGGTACCACATTAGTACTGGATCAGTTATGTGTACAACATTGATACTGGTTCAATACGGGTACAACATTGGTAATGGTTCATGACGGGTACCACATTGGTACTGGTTCAATACGAGTACAATACTGGTACTGGTTCATGACGGGTACCACATTGGTACTGGTTCAGTATGGGTACCACATTGGTACTGGTTCAGTATGGGTACCACATTAGTACTGGTTCAATACGGGTACAATACTGGTACTGGTTCACTACGAGTACCACATTGGTACTGGTTCAATACGGGTACCACATTGGTAATGGTTCAATACGGATACAATACTGGTACTGGTTCAATACGGGTACCACATTGATACTGGTTCGGTACGGGTACAACATTGATACTGGTTCAGTTCGAGTACATTATTATCTTCAAAACCGTACAGCATAATACAAATCTCTGTAATTGATACATGAGGCAGATCAACATGATACGTGAGGCAGATCAACATGATACATGAGGCAGATCAACATGATACATGAGGCAGATCAACATGATACATGAAGCAGATCAACATGATACATGAAGCAGATCAACATGATACATGAGGCAGATCAACATGATACACGAGGCAGATCAACATGATACAGGAAGCAGATCAACATGATACATGAGGCAGATCAACATGATACATGAGGCAGATCAACATGATACATGAGGCAGATCAACATGATACAGGAAACAGATCAACATGATACATGAGGCTGATCAACATTATACATGAGGCAGATCAACATGATACATGAGGCAGATCAACATGACACATGAGGCAGATCAACATTATACATGAGGCAGATCAACATTATACATGAGGCAGATCAACACTAAAACAAATACTACAACTACTAGGTGGTTGCTTGTTGTCTATTTGTGGAACATGTAAGTGTGTTTATTTATTCGAAATGATTCTTCTTATCACTAGTGGCAAAACAAAACTTAGACATAATACACCTTAGGTTCTCCAAAATGTCATACATTTCAACAAATTTGTAAATATATCAACATATTCCTGGAAAACGATTCTTTTATTTTGAAGTATCCGTAGTTTCGTTTATTATAACGAAGTGAAGTCTCTATGAAATGTTTATTGTTACGTTTATTATAGTGCAGTTAAGTCTCAATGAAATATCTGTTGTTACGTGTTTTATTGTGAAGTCTCTATGAAATATCTGTTATTACGTGTTTTATGGTGAAGTCTCTATGAAATATCTGTTGTTACGTGTTTTATAGTGAAGTCTCTATGAAATATCTGTTGTTACGTGTTTTATAACGAAGTGAAGTCTTTATGAAATATCTGTTGTTACGTGTTTTATAACGAAGTGAAGTCTTTATGAAATATCTGTTGTTACGTGTTTTATAGTGAAGTCTCTATGAAATATCTGTTGTTACGTGTTTTATGGTGAAGTCTCTATGAAATATCTGTTGTTACCTTTATTATACCGAAGTGAAGTCTTTATGAAATATCTGTTATTACGTGTTTTATGGTGAAGTCTCTATGAAATATCTGTTATTACGTGTTTTATAGTGAAGTCTCTATACAATATCTGTTGTTACGTGTTTTATGGTGAAGTCTCTGTGAAATATCTGTTATTACGTGTTTTATAGTGACGTCTATGAAATATCTGTTGTTACGTGTTTTATGGTGAAGTCTCTATGAAATATCTGTTATTACGTGTTTTATAGTGAAGTCTCTATGAAATATCTGTCGTTACGTGTTTTATGGTGAAGTCTCTATGAAATAACTGTCGTTACGTGTTTTATGGTGAAGTCTCTATGAAATATCTGTTGTTACGTGTTTTATGGTGAAGTCTCTATTATACTTAACAACAGACAAGCAGTTTTAAAATGATATAAAAGTAACATTTCGACAGTAATACTATAAAATATTAAAAACTATAGTTTATTTTAACGGAATGGTTAAGAACTAAAAAATATTCATTAACAGGAAAAACCTAAACTTTCAACTAATAATGATGAGCTATGAAGTTTAAATCTAATGACTAGAAACCCACTTCAGTTTGGAGACTGCTTGAATGTTATTGAAATAACCTTTATTACAAATGTTTCTACAATTATTCTACTATTTTAGTCATTATGAAGTTTGTCGTCAACCTTTAGCTAAACGAAAGTACATATATTAAAAATAGTATTTAGTGTTAGCGTTATTTCATTTTTACTAACCCAATTTATAATATTTAAGACAAACAAAATACTCCTTCACTGACTTTTATTAAGTATAATTATACTGCAGAAATTTAATTCACAAGATTCAAATAGGGATGCTGGACTGTGAATCTGAGGGTTCATGGTTCGCGTCCCATTGACGCAAAATGTCTCTTTTTCATATTGGAGCCATGGGCATATTACAAGATTGATATTTAAATCCCTCTATTCGATTACAGTAGCCCAAAAGTTGGCGGTCAGTGCTGTTGACTTGCTGTACCCTCTCTATTCTATCAATTCAAAATTAGGGACAGCTAGAGCAATTAATCACTGTGTAGCTTTGGCTCATCTTCCCTAGAAACAACAAGGAAACAAACATTCATTCTTTATTAGGGGCAGCTAGAGCAATTAATCTTTGGCTCATCTTCCCTAGAAACAACAAGCAAACAAACATTCATTCTTTATTAGAGGC
>NW_013672039.1:13161-27697 GCF_000517525.1 Limulus polyphemus | reverse complement strand
ATAGTGAAGTCTCTATGAAATATCTGTTGTTACGTGTTTTATAGTGAAGTTTCTATGAAATATCTGTTGTTACGTGTTTTATGGTGATGTCTCTATGAAATATCTGTTGTTACGTGTTTTATAGTGAAGTTTCTATGAAATATCTGTTGTTACGTGTTTTATGGTGATGTCTCTATGAAATATCTGTTATTACGTTTATTATCCCAAAGTTAAGCCTGGATGATATAAAGTTATAAATAATATAACGAAGCTAAGCCTGAATAGTTTGTCCTTGCAAAGGGTGTTCAAGTACTTAATTACTTTGATGATATATCTCATTATAAAACTCATAAAAAATATTTTGGTTTCAATTATCTACTAACTTTTTACTTGTATAACCAAAGTAATGCTCTGTTCATGTCACTTTTTTTTCGTCTCTCCCTATTCACTTACATTACTACTCCAAGGAGCACGACAATTACGATCAATTTCAGAATTTATAAAATAACATTTTTAATTGTAGTTACTTTGATTCCACCTTTCTGTACATGATAAAGAAATGTATAGAACTTTCATCCAAATAGAACATCTCTAAGAAATGTCGCTTAGATATTGTAAGAACACTGCTGAAGAGTAGTGTTAAGACGAATAATCCACGAAAATCTCATCAAACTTATAACTCCCTCTTTTATGTATACTATAACAGCTAACCAAAAAAAATACAAACTTGACCTGACAGTTAACGTACTGGGCTGCGTATCGACGATTCCAGAGTTAGAACTATGTGCTGTAAGTACTTTATAAAAAGTGACAGTCAAACAGGTTTTTTGGTTCAACTATCCGTGGTAAACCCTTGTGTCGGCGGTTGTTGCTAGGTGGCTGTTTCAATCTGGCCAATAGTTGAAAGATAATAACGTTTGTACGTAAACCCTTTGAGCCGTTTATCCCACGTGCACCTAAAATGCCATTAAGCTGAACATTTCAATTCGGTTTTACTTATTAATGTGGTATCTAAAAATTATTTTTAGCTAAAAAAACTAACTGAAATGGTATTGATAATGAAATTAGTCAGATATCGTCATGACATAGTTTCTAAAGATTGTGTTTCAGATAAAACAGAGTAGAAGCACAAGAAAGTTTTTCCTTTATGCTTTTGTTTTATTCCTTGTAAATACAATTTCCATCATCTATATTTGTTGTTTGAGTATTTTCTAAGCACCTTCACAATATAAACTTGAATTCTGGTGCTTCAGAGCCTCGAATCCTAGTGTTCCTTTCATTTTCTGCCTCGAAGCTACACCTAACCTAATGCTCACTAATAGGCTTATGTGTTACACAGCACTATAATTGTATCTTTTGGCATAAATGAAGATGAATACATCTACTAACAAGGTGAGAGGGAAACCAAAATATGTCTACGCTGGCTGAATGGCCAACTTAATTAGATTAGCTTGTTGCGAGTTTTTCTTTTTGTCTGAAATATGTCTTACAAGAAATAACGAGAACGATAGAGAACAACAGAAGCTACCATTATTCAGCACTATCTAGTTGCCGGATCATTTGTGCGGAACCCATGCTTTTACGGATAATTTCCACATGGAATGTTTAAAACAACAGTGCATGCCACACGAAACTTACTTTTTTAAATGAAATAAGTTTTTCTTATTGGGATTTAACTTCAACTTTAACTGACGATAAGTGATTGTAAGCCATGTTTTTAGGAGTGAATTTTTAATCACCCAGTCCTAACGCAGTGAAAGTAAAATAGTTAAACTGTTTCTTGTCTCCATCTGATAATTAAAAACACTTTAATACGTAACATCAGGCTATAAACGTAAGTGAAATTTGTCGCTGATTTTTGTACTCTAAGTCGAACGCTACTCCACTGAATATTCATTACTTTTATAATTGATGTTGTCATCACTAGAGGAAGCTATCAAGATTTTCTTCCGCAATAATAAAAATTAATTAAAATCTAAAGGAAAGTATTGTCATTTTTGTTTCTGATCTGTGTATTCTAATTCTGTAAAAAAAAAAAAAGCCTGTAATCTCGAGTAGTGAGTTAAGAACCTGCATTTAACTGGTTTTTGAAACTTTAACCTAGAAAATGTGAATTTACACTTTATGTATTCTAGGTGGGAATTGAAAGATTCACGTTTGATAAGAAATGAGTTCACAGTACGTATATTCAGTGAGTTAAAGGCTAAACTCAAAATAGATTTTACTCTAACCCTATTTGTCCTCTTATTCAGTTAGAAACTACACTCTAGAGAAGCAGTAAGTTAACGATATATACTTCAGTGGGTGGAAGTTGTATTTTAAATTAGATAAACTAACAATATCCATTGTTCAGGTAAGGTTAAAAAGCTGCAGGTGAGAACGGACACACTTTGTTTCATGTGATATTTCACTTAAACGTTTACATTATTACGCATTAAATGCACTTAGAGGACTTGCAATACAAATTTCTCATGTAAACATTATATTTTATTATCTTTAGCAACAAGTAATTCCAAGATGTTCACCCTTAATACCATGTAATTCCAAGATGTTCATCCTTAATACCAAGTAATTGCAAGATGTTCATCCTTAACACCAAGTAATTACAAGATGTTCATCCTTAACACCAAGTAATTACAAGATGTTCATCCTTAACACCAAGTAATTACAAGATGTTCATCCGTAACAACAACTAATTCCAAGAAGTTCATCCTTAACACCAAGTAATTACAAGATGTTCATCCGTAACAACAAGTAATTCCAAGAAGTTCATCCTTAACACCAAGTAATTACAAGATGTTCACCTTTAAAACCAAGTAATTTCAAGATGTTCATCCTTAACACCAAGTAATTACAAGATGTCCATCCTTAACACCAAGTAATTACAAGATGTTCATCCTTAACACCAAGTAATTACAAGATGTTCATCCGTAACAACAAGTAATTCCAAGAAGTTCATCCTTAACACCAAGTAATTACAAGATGTTCATCCTTAACACCAAGTAATTACAAGCTGTTCACCAATTACTTGGTGTTAAACCAAGAAGTTCATCCTTAATACCAAGTAATTACAAGATGTTCATCCGTAACAACAAGTAATTCCAAGAAGTTCATCCTTAACACAAAGTAATTTCAAAATGTTCATCCATAACAACAAGTAATTTTAATACATATTCAATATATATGTGTAAAAAATTATAATAATGTTATGCTCAGCTAGCAAGTTTTAATCTATTTTGAGCCGTGAATAAAAAGTACATATCGTTTTCACACCAAGATATTCACATCTACTGTTAATTCCATCTCGTGTAATACATTGTAACTTTGAACATCCCACATCGCTGGTGGTTGTAAGAAACTATAGAAAATCATCAGCCGTACAACGCATTGATCATAGTCTTTACTGTCTAAACAGAAAATCAAACAAACTCAAACAAAAATGTAACATCCTCTCGCAAAATTTCTCTCACGTGGTTGTTTCATTCAGTAATAAATAATGCGGGATAAGTTTGTACACTGATCATTAATTCAGCAAGTTACGAACAACATTTGTTTTTTACGATCCACAAGGGATTCTGTGATGTTTCTAGAGACAGTAGTTTCAGTGGAACCATTAAAGATCTTTTTAGTTTTTTATGATCTATTTTTAATTGATTTATATGCCTTACCTAATCGTATACACCAAAATTATTATGTTACTGTAATTTCGAACGTGTTTGGTTAATAGTATCCATGTAGGCGGCTATGCTTCTCACTAATTACCTTCCCTTTTAGACAGCAGTCCTAGACTGGGGACGTCCACACTTAAAACCTTGAGTCTCTGAACTGACCTTTTACCTCATGTATCTCATAAAATGCCCTTCAGGTCAGACATATTTAATATCTCTTGTATCAAATTTATAAAACTGTTAAGATTCTATCTAATTTAATCAATGCAAGAAACTGATAACACAGGCCTGAAATGGTTTTATTGTCTTGGAATTTTTACATGTTCTACAATAATTCCTGTACGCTGAATCCGAAAATTATACCCAATTTTCTCCATCACGTACAGATTTTTTTCACAAAACGTCATATGTACTTTTACATACCAGAATCATTTTCATTGAAATCGGGTCACATTTTGTTTTGCTTAAAACGTTGCCAACCACTGGCTATAGATTTCTCTAGACCAATCGCGACGTGAGAATCTTATCGATCGTTCTAGAACCCAAACATAATAATAAAAAATGTTCATTGTGGTAAACGAAATAATAATTTGATCTAAGTAAGAGTTGGTGGCTTTATACTTCCTTCAGTTAATAGTTAGACTAGAATATGTGTCAAGTAAGCCTGAAGGAGCTCTAGAAGTCAGTTTACAAAATGTGTCAAACAAGCCTGTAGTTGAAGCAACTTTACTTATCTTATGGGCCGGTATTCCTGATATATGAAATAAATTCGTTTAATATTAACTCATGTCAAAAAGACCTTGAATCTTCCGGCGTTCAGTAGATGACCAGAAGAAGTCTGAAGTTCCTGGCGTTCAGTAGATGACCAGAAGAAGTCTGAAGTTCCAGGTGTTCAGTAGATGACCAGAAGAAGTCTGAAGTTCCTGGTGTTCAGTAGATGAGCAGAAGAAGTCTGAAGTTCCTGGCGTTCAGTAGATGACCAGAAGAAGTCTGAAGTTCCTGGTGTTCAGTAGATGACCAGAAGAAGTCTGAAGTTCCTGGTGTTCAGTAGGTGACCAGAAGAAGTCTGAAGTTCCAGGTGTTCAGTAGATTACCAGAAGAAGTCTGAAGTTCCTGGTGTTCAGTAGATGACCAAAAGAAGTCTGAAGTTATCTTCCGGCGTTCAGTAGATGAGCAGAAGAAGTCTGAAGTTCCTGGCGACACTTAATGTCATTAAATCTATCTTACAAGACGTATAATAATTAAAGTTCTGGCAATTTTTTCATGTAATATGTGTGTGAGAGAGAGAGAGACGAACGAAATAGTAAAATGTGTATTCACTTACTTAGCGTGTTGTAGTATAAAACTTTCAAACTAGGATTATGAACGACTTCAAACTGTGTTAAGAAATGAATGCTTTTTGATAATTCTGTTTAAATACTCCAAAGGCCAAATAGATATCAAGTTTGTAATTAGTTTTCTTCCATTTTGTTTTCCCTATTCCATACGTATTTTGAAGCAAAGAACCAACTCGTTGTTGTGAGTATATAAACGTGGTATGTGTTATGTTACTTTTGACTTCGAAGAGCATACGTTCACTATCTGTTCTTATGAACTTTGACAGACTTCCGTGAAGAGTCGGTAATAGCTGGGAGGGTTAGTAAACTCTAAGAACCTACACTACACAATAACAACAATACTTTAACTGCCTTTAAGTAAGTAGCTTGATGTTATGTCTGGTGCCTCCATAACAAAACCCAGACACCACAATCATTCTGAAGCAAGTACTGTGTGTATCATCCTGATTGATCGTCATTAGCTAAAGAGAAAACGCTCTCGTTCACGATTAACGTTATTACAACGGTATGATATGCAACAAACTGTGTTTCAGTCGGTTTGAATTATTGAAATATTTTATCTTGCTAACTAGTAAAGTTTTTCGACGAAAGGATGTTCCACAATGAAACTCGATAAAGCAGCCTTCTGCAGTAAATATCATAATAATTATCTGTTAATTTACAAGTTTAAAAAACGTGTATACAATGAAATAAAGAATAAATATTTTATTTAAGTTTATTCACCAATAGTTATTTTTTTTGTTAATTAGAATGTTTTAAACTAAAACTACAAGAAAAGCTATATCTTTAGTAACAAAAACTAATGTTTAGTAATAACAGAATATTCTTAAAATTAATACATTTAAAAAGATATCATTTGAAATGTTTTTTCTTCTACTGTGAATTTTAAATACTTGTTTCCTGGTGCTAAAAATTGCAAATATTTTTATTCGTTTCTTTTTTCCCCGAAAGAGGGCCGAAGAGCGTCTTGAAGAGTCACTTGTTTTAACTATTTCCACCACTACACAGCAGCGTGTTGTCTGTCAGTCAATACGTAGACACTAAAATGACGTCACATAAGGAAGCTGAGCGTTGCAATTTGTACTGCCGTGACGTCAGAACCAGAACTAGTAAAGTTTAACACGATTATTTTCTAATAATAATAATAACAACCGCTAGGAAGCGTTTAATGAATTTTTGTAATATTGGTTCTAATCGTGAACTCTATGCATGTGTTGTTTCATTAGATGTGAACGATATATGAGCTCCAGTTTATTGTTGTCTGTGTAGATAGGGCAGGTTGTTTCTCCTATTGGTTTACAACATAGATCGTAAACAAATTAAAAGTCTGAGTCTTAGAACCACGGAGAGTTTAATATATATTAATGAGGATGGTAAAAAAAAGGACAAATTGGATTCCTCTGTTAACTCAATGTTTATAATAACTGGCTGACCGAGAAACTACAGAAACTCCTAAAAAATAGATTCTGTTTATTGTATATCGTTGTATACCTCAGAGATTTGTAAACTTTTCAAAGTCTTTCAGTGTTACTCAAATATTTATAAGAAGTTATATTTTTAGTTTTACATTATAACAAGGAAAGATCCATGTCCTGTGTAATTGAAGTTTTGATTAGCTTTAGTTAATATTTTTTTATTGTCTTACTTAGAGTGCAGCAGGAATTTTTCGCCTTCTTCCTGATTTCGTGCTTGCAATGTAGCTATACTCGTCAGATTGTTCAGTTTTCTCCTTAAGTGTTTTAGAAATCGAATCACTTTTCTGTACCAATCAGCTAAATAACGTTATATCAAGAATATGTTCCTGCGCATGTCAGTGTTAATTTTCTTTAAAAAAAAAAACATACCATATTGATCAGTGAAGAAATAAACATCAAAACATGTCTTTGTGTATATTTGTGTGAGTGTATATGGGTATACATACGGGTGTGTATTTATGTATGCATGTGTATATATATATTTATTTATTTATTCATGTATATGATTTTATTTTTTAGTTCACTAACGGAAAATTTCAGGAAACGTTGAACTAAAATTGCTAAATATTTTTTTTAGTCCCCCTATATCTCAGTGGTAAGTCTGTAGACTTACAACGCTAAAAACCGGGTTTCGATACCCATAGTGGGCACAGCATAGATAGCCCATCTTGTAGCTTTCAACTTAATTTTAATTAACAAACAAATCTACGTTTTACTGAATAACTCAGAGTTAAGCTTGAGAGTTTATAGCTCTAAAGTTCAGAGTTCGATCCCAGATACTATGCAAATATCCCAGTTTGTAGCCTGGCGTTTAAACAAAAAAAACAAGCTTTACTTACTAGCAAAATAAAATATTGTAAAAAACATTTTGTTCTGTAAAATGTTTGCCATGATCTTATATTTACACTAGTAAATATGTTTTGTCTTTCAGCTTTAGTAGATAATTTAATACTGGGACTAAACCAAACTAGTGTGTTTAGTTAGGAGACGATACCCTCAAA
Source organism: Limulus polyphemus (assembly GCF_000517525.1). Taxonomy (NCBI): domain Eukaryota; kingdom Metazoa; phylum Arthropoda; class Merostomata; order Xiphosura; family Limulidae; genus Limulus; species Limulus polyphemus. The sequence continues at coordinate 20,237 of NW_013672039.1, read as the reverse complement.
CTAGTGTGTTTAGTTAGGAGACGATACCCTCAAACTAGTGTGTTTAGTTAGGAGACGATACCCTCAAACTAGTGTGTTAGCTATGAGACAATATCTTCAAACTAGTGTGTTTAGTTAGGAGGTGATACCCTCAAACTAGTGTGTTTAGTTAGGAGACAGTACCCTCAAACTAGTGTGTTTAGTTAGGATATGATACCCTCAAACTAGTGTGTTTATTTATGAGACGATACCCTCAAACTAGTGTGTTTAGTTAGGAGACGATACTCTCAAACTAGTGTGTTTAGTTAGGAGACGATATCTTCAAATTAGTGTGTTTATTTATGAGACGATACCCGCAAATTAGTGTGTTAAATTTTTCGTTTTGCACAACGTCGTGATTGAATGAAATGTTATATTTGTAGTAAACTATAAATTTATTTAGCTTAAATCAAACCCCCTTTGTTTGTTTTTTTCTAACACTATAGACGAGAAAAGTTTTAATTTCCGTCGAAAGTGATCCCTGGTAAACTTTACTAGAAAAACCTCTGAGCTAGAAGTATCAGTATATGTTGCTACATAGAACCCAGACACGGGTTTCTTGTAGAAGACCGCGCCTTCTAGAACGTGAGGAAATACCGCGTGTTATTAATTATGTAGAAAGACACTGTGGCGTTATTAGCTGACTCTCTGATTTAGACGAAGGATTAGAGAGGGCTTCTCAGAGGAAGTGTGCTTACTGTTCCATTATTATTATGATGACAACGTAGCTTCATTAGGCTGAGGTCCAAACTAAGGGCGAACCAGCTAGTCAAATCATAGAACAGCTGAACTCCGAGGCTCATCCAAGAGAACTCGGAATTACTTCTCTAAAATCAGTTTCAACTCTCCCAAAATGCGCGTGCTGCTCTAGAAAACAGATTGAACTTTGTTTTTCCTTTCTTTACAATTGTGGGAAAAGTGGAATTAGACATTAATAATGCAAAGAAGAGGAACGAGAGTGAGAGATAGTAACTTTTAGTTACCAACAATCTAATAGTCTAGAGACTAGCACAGAGGAAGCAGCCAAAAGAAAACTTTAAAATTTAATTAGATGTTCCATATATTAGATGTTATATCAAAGGTATGATATGTGACACAGAAGCTAAAAGTAACGCTGGTTTCGTGCCATTTTCAAAAATATTTGATAAGGAGAAAAAGAAATAAAATAATATTTCACCCATATAGGTCATATGATCAGTTTTTGTTTTTTTTATGGCTTTCTGTCTGCTTTTATCCAGTATTATATTTCTACTTCTGTTAGGCACACTATAAAAATCTTGTGTTCTAAATTAACACAATTTATGTCCCTAATGCATTTGATAGTTATAACGATATATACACAAGTTCGTGTGTGTATTTTCTCACAGCGTCAATGGAAAGTTACATTTCAAAATTGTGTTTATTTAAATAGATTATTGAATCACATGTTCCGGTTTGAACCAGTTCATGGTTAGCACCTGGTGGAAACCAATCGCTCTTCGTCTGAGGTAATTTTTTGTAAACACAATTTTATGCAGTGTTTGCTTTTATGTTACGACATGAAATGTCTTAGTTTACTAATACTATTAAGTGTATGTGTTTGTTATTAATAATTATATTTTACAGTTCGAGTCGGTTTCAGATAAGTGGTTTCATTTTGTCTTTATCAGTACTTCTGTTGGATAAATTAATCGGTTTCATATTAATATGAAACCGATTAATTTATCCAACAGAAGTACTGATAAAGACAAAATGAAACCACTTAACCAACAGAAATACCGATAAAGACAACATGAAACCACTTATCCAAGAGAAATACCGATAAAAACAACATGTAACCGATTAATTTATCCAACAGAAATACCGATAAAGACAATATGAAACCACTTAACCAACAGAAATACCGATAAAGACAACATGAAACCGATTAAGTTATCCAACAGAAATACTGATAAAGACAACATGAAACCACTTTACCAACAGAAATACCGATAAAAACAACATGAAACCGATTAAGTTATCCAACAGAAATACCGATAAAGACGTCTTTATCGGTATTTCTGTGGGATAACTTAATCGGTTTCATGTTGTTTTTATCGGTATTTCTGTTGGTTAAGTGGTTTCATATTGTCTTTATCGGTATTTCTGTTGGATAAATTAATCTGTTTCATGTTGTTTTTATCGGTATTTCTGTTGGTTAAGTGGTTTCATGTTGTCTTTATCAGTATTTCTGTTGGATAAGTGGTTTTATGTTGTCTTTATCGGTATTTCTGTTGGATAAGTGGTTTTATGTTGTCTTTATCGGTATTTCTGTTGGTTAAGTGGTTTCATGTTGTCTTTATCAGTATTTCTGTTGGATAAGTGATTTTATGTTGTCTTTATCGGTATTTCTGTTGGATAAGTGGTTTTATGTTGTCTTTATCGGTATTTCTGTTGGTTAAGTGGTTTCATGTTGTCTTTATCGGTATTTCTGTTGGATAAGTGGTTTTATGTTGTCTTTATCGGTATTTCTGTTGGTTAAGTGGTTCCATGTTGTCTTTATCAGTATTTCTGTTGGATAAGTGATTTTATGTTGTCTTTATCAGTATTTCTGTTGGATAAGTGATTTTATGTTGTCTTTATCGGTATTTCTGTTGGATAACTAGTTTCGTTTGCTAACCTCTAGTTTAGCTGTTGCTGACTTTGATCAGGATACCGATGTTTTACCAACAGAAATTAATAATAACATAATCAGGTCTTCTGAAAAATTGTAACACTTAAAATCATTATATAAAAATTACTTTATTTTCCCAAGCCTAAGTTCTATAAACAGAGTATGTAGGTTTTACCTGTCAAAATCATCCTGGCCATGGATGTGGCCAGTCGATCACAAAAATGGCCACACTGTTAATAAAACAGAAAATTTTCGCTAAATACATTTATTTCAGGATTCTAATGACAGTCGAGGTCAATTATAAACACAATGCAAAAGTACAAAAAAATAATTTTTCAAAATTACAAAAGCGTGAGATTTCAATGAGAGACTTGGCATTCTTTTTCTCGATGATTTTAAGAGGTGACCACATATTTTTGCGAAATTGCCACACATGGCCATTGGCCAATGGGCTGCCCACATAGGTTATAAAGACTTGGCAGGTGGTTGGCTGTTTTTAGAGAAAAGCCCCGGATTTTAGCGTTGTAAATTCATAAACCTACCGCCAGGGTACAAACATATCAGTAACACGAAATCAAATTTAAAACAATTGTTATGATTCGGGCACTGAAAAAAAAAAAAAGATAGTGGTTGGTTTTTATTCGGAGTACAGAACTGTTGAAATTAATTGTTAAAAATCAGAACTAATCATAGAAGAACACTAATAAATACGGTTATACCTTTTTCTCAGTATCATAGAGGAACACTAATAAATACGGTTATACCTTTTTCTCAGTATCATAGAAGAACACTAATAAATACGGTAATACCTTTTTCTCAGTATTATAGGGGAACACTAATAAATACGGTAATACCTTTTTCTCAGTATCATAGAGGAACACTAATAAATACGGTTATACCTTTATCTCAGTATCATAGAGGAACACTAATAAATACGGTAATACCTTTTTCTCAGTATCATAGAGGAACACTAATAAATACGGTTATACCTTTTTCTCAGTATCATAGAGGAACACTAATAACTGTAACATTAAAACACAAGAATGTGGTAACATTAAAACACAAGATTGCTGTAACATTAAAACACAAGAATGTGGTAACATTAAAACACAAGAATGCTGTAACGTTAAAACACAATAATGCTGTAACATTAAAACACAATAATGCTGTAACATTAAAACACAATAATGCTGTAACATTAAAACACAAGAATGCTGTTATGTTACATAATATCTAGACAGTAACGTTTTAAGTTAAATAAATGCTTCACCATTAAAAAAACCGAAAGTTTGTTTAAAATACAAGGAGCACACTAATATTGCATATTTGTTTCTTCAACCTATGTAACTATTAGTTTCTAAATGTTGTTCATTATGTAGCGACTGAATTATCCGCTAGGTGACACTAGTATGATGAGTTCTACAAAATACGTTGCTGCAGTACAAAATATATTTGAAACGATTGCTAAAAGGATTTGACGAGTGACGTATCTATCAGTCCAGCCGGTGACTGAGATAAAGGTATTACCGTATTTATTAGTGTTCCTCTATGATACTGAGAAAAAGGTATTACCGTACATTCTTGTGTTTTAATGTTACCACATTCTTGTGTTTTAACGTTACAGCAATCTTGTGTTTTAATGTTACAGCATTCTTGTGTTTTAACGTTACAGCATTCTTGTGTTTTAATGTTACCACATTCTTGTGTTTTAATGTTACAGCATTCTTGTGTTTTAATGTTACATCATTCTTGTGTTTTAATGTTACATCATTCTTGTGTTTTAACGTTACATCATTCTTGTGTTTTAATTTTTGTCATTTTTGAACTTCAAAGATATTATTTATTTTCAAGTAACAAAAATTTATGTTAATAAATATAACTCACAAATGTATTTATATTTTGATATTCTAATACTTATGTAAGTGAAAAATTTCAAAGTTGATGATGTTAACCCTTCTCACATCACGAAAAGTTCACGAGTTAGATGTAAATGTATTTAAGAACCAAGGAAGTTCACTATATTTTTATTTTCTAAATTGATGTAAATAATTATTAACGTATGACTATCACCTACATCCTCATTTTCTGATATTAGGACAAGATGTACCCCTCACTTTTTCATGGAGGGAGGGATTGTCCCCCTCATATTTTAATATTAATAGTAATGAGTTATAAAGTTTGCAGTAGAGAGTTTTAGAGAGTGTTCTTAGACAACATATATCAAGCATCCTCCGCCCCTCGCTCCCCACCTCATTCCTTAAAATCAAAGTTACACCCTAACGTATGGATGCAATTTATAGAGGCGTCTCTATGGTTACGTGATATATCTTATTACGTGGAAGTGAAATAAGAATTACACTTTCCATCTGCCAGTTTTTCTTTACCAGAATTAAAAACATAAGTCTTGTTACAATAACTTCCGAAACGTGTTCAATAACGGTCTGGTTTAGCTTCTTCCTTCATGGAAAAAAACAAACAAAACAATAAAATGTACCAGCGAATTATTCCTCGGGGGGGGGGGGATCTCACAGAATTCCAGGTTTTCTTTTTCTCACCATTTACTGTACATTCATTCTTTTATTGAAATTAAACTACAATAAATTCGAAGAATATTTCCCTGATTGGCTCAGAGAAAATATCTTTGACTTTATACGATCAGTCAAGCTCTGATGTAATGATTCCAGCCATCATTTCTCTCTCTCTCTCTCTATCTCTCTTTAACCTTAGCACTTTTGCCAGTAGAATGATCTTAGAGGACCGCCTCTTCGAGATGAAGAAAGCTATTGAATTATGCAACATGCTTAGTTCATCCCTGTTATCCGATGAAAATTACGTGTGGGATATGCAAATATTTTGATTGTATTATTCAAGCAAATAACCCGATATTTTCAACTCTCTGTATTTATAGACGTTACAAGAAATTTCGTATCAACACGAAATGATGAGGAATTATCAGAGCCTTAAATGGGATTTGCACGGGTTTTGAAAACTGAAATAAATCAACAAGGTTTGCACCATAAATAATAATATGATAGACGTTGTTTGATATATATATATACTCAGTTTCTGAAGAGGCAACTAAAAAATATTTAAACAAAAAAACATCCTATCGGGCTCATTTGTCAAAGAGGGGACATTTTACACTCGCTGTTATACATTTTATACATGTTGTTTTTAAACTCGAACTCATGAAATAAGCTGACAATTTTCGCTGGTCTTACGTGTACACGTAGCCAACCTTCTGATATTGACTGTCACCCCTAGCTTGATTAATGGATTATACTTATAAATATATCGAGATGAGATCACAACCAGTCTTTCTCGTTTATGTTCTCCCTAGGGTAACAGATTTCATGCATATAGAGTCTGTGTAGCTGTGAATAAAAAAGCATCAACCAATCGTAGAACGCGTTACATTGACACCATGGAGCATTTTTTAGTTTTATAGCTTTATAAGGTGCCATTTTGAGCTGCAACAGCCCTGTGTATCGCTTTATCGTGGTTATGAAAGTCCGAAATATGACCAAAAGCCCGAAATGTTTTTGGTAAATAGTCTATAAACTCTTGTTAAATAACATATTACTCTTCGAAACCGTTGGATCTCAGGATAACGTTTTTTTTTCAAGTTTATAAGATCACAAATTATCGTAAATATGATTTACGGATTGGTTAAGTTGAGTTCATTAGTGTAGTGTAAACTTGGTTGATTAGCTGATTAAGTCAGTACTGAGTTCATTAGTGTGATATAAACTTGGTTGATTAGCTGATTAAGTTAGGACTGAATTCATTAATGGAGTATAAACTTGGTTGATTGACTGGTTACTTTAGGACTGTGTTCATTAGTGTATTGTAAACTTGGTTGATTAGCTGGTTATGTTAAGACTGAGTTCATTAGTGTAAAGTTGGTTGATTGACTGGTTAAGTTAGGACTGAGTTCATTAGTGTAGTATAAACGTAGTTGATTCGCTGGTTAAGTTAGGACTGAATTCATTAGTGTAGTATAAACGTAGTTGATTCGCTGGTTAAGTTAGGACTGAATTCATTAGTGTAGTATAAACTTGGTTGATTGACTGGTTACTTTAGGACTGTGTTCATTAGTGTAGTATAAACTTGGTTGAATCGCTGATTAAGTTGGGACTGAGTTCATTAGTGTAATATAAACTTAGTTGACTGGCTGGTTAAGTTGGGACTGAGTTCATTAGCGGAGTATAAACTAGATTGATTGGCTGGTTAAGTCAGGACTGAGTTCATTAGTGTAATATAAACGTAGTTGATTCGCTGGTTAAGTCAGGACTGAGTTCATTAGCGGAATATAAACTAGATTGATTGGCTGGTTAAGTCAGGACTGAGTTCATTAGTGTAATATAAACGTAGTTGATTCGCTGGTTAAGTCAGGACTGAGTTCATTAGCGGAATATAAACTAGA
>NW_013672039.1:5807-12203 GCF_000517525.1 Limulus polyphemus | reverse complement strand
AGTTATTATATGAAGATGGAACAGGGTATTGTTGTTACTTTTGTGGTAATATATTGTTTATCCTCCATCTTCAGAAGAAGACTTCTATTTGAAAATTATGATGGAAGGTGCAAACTAATGTGAGAAAAAACATGAAAATATTGTTTGTTAGGGTGTTACAGGACTCTCTAATAGACAGCAGTCTTTCTGTTGGCGAGTTGGGTGATACCCGAAATGTGATGTGCTGTCTCGTGGCTTACGTGCATTAACTGTAAAGTAGGTGCCTGAGATCACTAATATCATTTCCTGTTCTCTCGTATTGTATTCCTACACCTAATCTGATTATAGCTGAGAGAGTCTAGCCTTATAAGCATAAATAAAGCAAAGGCCAGGATATTTAGACCCAGTATATTTACGGATCCTACCTGTTCTTACTCTGAGCGAAATTAGGACAACCTGAGAATATCACACTTACATTCTTACTAACCAGTCGGTAAAGCTACTGACCAGTATACTAACATCCTTATCAGTAATAATAATAATAATTACTGACCAATAGTTATGGTTTTATTAACAAGTCGGTAAGACTGTTTACCGATAAACAATTCTTTAATAAATACTCAGGCAGTTAATACAGCTATCTGCTAGTTCTATTACATCGTCACTAACGAGTCTAATTTACAAAAAGAAAAGCCCTAAAACTCACGGGAGGAAAAAAAGTTTCCAATGTCGCAACTGCTTTTGGCATTAAGCCTACATCAAATGTAAAACTCGAAATTATTAACTGGTAAGTTTACGGAACTATAAACATTCCAAAGCTATATAACTAAAGTAAGTACAAATATTAAACTCACTTTAGAAACATTCACCGGACCCTGGTAACCTCCTGGATCTTATTAACTAATTAGTTAAACATTTGACCAGCACTTTCACCCTCGATTAGTATAGCTACTGACCAGTACTAACACCTTTATTGACTAGGTCAATATAATGACTAACCGGCCTGACATCCACATTAATCATTCCATCATTAGTCAGTACTGACGTCCAGATCAATTAGTCAGTATAACTAGGTTGACCAGTACTGACGTCCAGATCAATTAGTCAGTATAACTAGGATTGACCAATACAGACGTCTAGATCAATTAGTCAGTATAACCAGGTTGACCAGTACTGACGTCCAGATCAATTAGTCAGTATAACTAGTATGACTCCTAACCGGTCTGACGTCCAGATCAATTAGTCAGTATAACCAGGTTGACCAGTACTGACGTCCAGATCAATTAGTCAGTATAACTAGATTGACCAATACAGACGTCTAGATCAATTAGTCAGTATAACCAGGTTGACCAATACAGACGTCTAGATCAATTAGTCAGTATAACCAGGTTGACCAGTACTGACGTCCAGATCAATTAGTCAGTATAACTAGGTTGACCAATACAGACGTCTAGATCAATTAGTCAGTATAACCAGGTTGACCAATACAGACGTCTAGATCAATTAATCAGTATAACTAGGATGACCAGTACTGACGTCCAGATCAATTAGTCAGTACAACCAGGTTGACCAGTACTGACGTCCAGATCAATCAGTCAGTATAACTAGGTTGACTCCTGACCGGTCTGACGTCCTTATTAACCAATCTTGAAGGTACGATCTAGTGATTCCGTATTAAATGTTATATTAACGACCATCGACATTATTTTCAACTACCTACTAACGTATCATCGTCGTCGTCGTCGAGTAAACATTAAATCTGCCGATTTTGCATGGAGTTATAAAAAACAAAATGAGTTAATGGATCAATAACGACTTAGTGTTCGCACTGGATTAAACCACACCACGAATGTGCTAGTTCAGCTGCTTTCTGTAACTTAATTAAGTGACATAACAGAGTAAAGGTAAGTAAGGAACTCACATATGTCTGTACTGCGTGTTTTAATCCAACTTTTAAGTTATATATCCACCGATCTTGAAAAAAAACATTCCAATCACTGAAGTTCTTTTCTTACTGATATATTGAGCTGTGAAAATCCAAGATGTGTGTGTGCACTGTATTTATAAAGTTTCTTCTTTTGTCAGAAATGGGATAATATTTAGTAAAACAATGCTTTATCGCTTATTTAAGGAGGTTGAGTTCGTTACACTAAAACAATTTTGGAGCCTCGCCAAGTCGTTATAGTCCTTGTCGCCACGTCCAGTCATGCTCTATCAGACGACCGTGCATCTTGGTAATAGCCCTCCAGCGTAGTTTCTATTGCTGAAGGTGTAATCGTAAAGCTGCCATGTCTAAAGCACACCCATCCTCCTTGAATGCTTTCCATAACCCATCTGCTGTTAGAGGACGACGGTTTCCCAACGTCCGTTTCAATAGTCTGATGGTACAGAAGTCCAGAGGCGACTTGACGGGTATGTATTCGAATGGAATAGCATGAATACCTGTTTCATTCTCCAGCTGCTTGAGATATGCAACGGTGAAAATATGTTGTGGAAGTAACATATGTACACTTTTCACTTTTTTCAAACGCAAATTCTTATTGATTATGTTGCGTACTGTTACCTGGGGCACGTGGACGGCTTTAGCCATTGACCTTTGCGCTCATGAATTCTCGCCTGTTATAACATGCCGCACTTTGCTTACCATGACTGTGGTGTGAATTATTGTAGGCCTCTTTCTGGGTGGTCCTGGTATATCCTAGTTATTCCATATTCCTTCGTTGTCAAATAACATTAAGAGCAAGAGATATTCCCATTTTGAAAATTCTCATCCCCCGGTCTGAACACTTCGTTGTGATGAAATTTAGGTGACATTACCCAACCTACGAAATAGCAAACAGTTTCAAAATATAGTTCTGATACATGCTGCTCCACCGCGACTTTGTATCGGCTGAGTTTATCACGTGACTTGCTGAATCACAGAATCGTTTTAGCGTAACGTACTCAAATCTCTTCATGACATACCAACTGAAAACTGCCACACACTTTACATGACAACCTCACCGACCTCTGATTTAATTATTACTGCCACAAACTTTACATAATAATCTCACCGACCTCAGATTTAATTGTTACTATTAAGATGCGTTATCAGAAGCATTTACCACTAGAGTTAGAAGGCAAACATTTAGACACAAAGTCATCTGGAGGCTTACTTTAGGATAAATGTAAAGCATGTCAAAACCAACAAACATCAAGATTTAATTTTCCAGAAATACTATAACATCATTCACTCTATAACGCTGGACCAAGAGTAATTCATGACTTCTTAATATCATGGTAAACATTAGGCCAGTCTGGTACTCAAACCCAGTTTTCCAAGTAAACGTGCCTTACGACCTAAAACATCGTTAACTGTTCAATCAATGCATTTACATTTTTATAAGTAAGAACGTAAGAAAAGTATATTTAGTTAACTATGCTCTTTACCAGACTGATTGTCAAGTTTCATCTAAACATCTCGCTCTGATTGGACTTAATATTAACACAAATATTAACTTTGTTTGTTGTTAAGACAAAACTGCACAATGGGTTATCTATGCTGTGCACACAGTGGGTATCGAAACCCGGTTTTATAGTGTTATAACTCTTCGACTTACCACTGAGTCACTAGGGGACATTAACGTACGTGATCACTAGTCTTCTGTCAGCTGGTTTCAGTAAAGTTTGATAAAATAATGAACAAAATACAATTTTGTAATATATATATTGACCACGTGTATGGTGTTCTACCTTCAGAAGCTCTTTATTATTGTTGTTGTTATAGCAGTTATCCAAGCCTGTTAGTGTTAGTATCATAAACGTAGTTTCTGAGTTTCCAGTCAAGTAATTAAAAGTAATATCATCTGACCAAGGCATTAAGTAGTAATAGTACACAAACATTTCGAGAAACTTCTATCGTTACGTAAAACTAGGATTAGAACATTTCTAGAAACTCTATCGTTACGTAAAACTAGGATTAGAACATTTCTAGAAACTTCTATCGTTACCTAAAACTAGGATTAGAACATTTCTAGAAATTTCTATCGTTACCTAAAACTAGGATTAGTTTTAGATTAGATGGATTAGTGACCTACCAGTCACTATCCATCTATATTGAAACACGTACCAATCACTATCCATCTATAAAAAAGACTAAACAGCCACTATCCATCTATAATAAAAAGTCCTACCAGCCACTATCGTTACGTAAAACTAGGATTAGAACATTTCTAGAAACTTCTATCGTTACCTAAAACTAGGATTAGAACATTTCTAGAAACTTCTGTCGTTAACTAAAACTAGGATTAGAACATTTCTAGAAATTTCTATCGTTACCTAAAACTAGGATTAGAACATTTCTAGAAATTTCTATCGTTACCTAAAACTAGGATTAGAACATTTCAAGAAACTTCTATCGTTACCTAAAACTAGGATTAGAACATTTCTAGAAACTTCTATCGTTACCTAAAACTAGGATTAGAACATTTCTAGAAATTTCTGTAATTACCTAAAACTATGATTAGAGAATTGGGGGTATTTCTACCATTATCTAATTACTAAAACACATCTGTGCATTACTACCAATATGTAAACTCTAGGACTAGAGCATTTTTAGAAACTTCTGTTATTACCTAAAAGCTATGATTATAAAATATCTAGAAAACTCTGCCTAAACAATAGGATTAGAGCATTTCTAGAAAACTCTGCCGTTACCTAAACAATAGGATTAGAGCATTTCTAGAAAACTCTGCCGTTACCTAAACAATAGGATTAGAGCATTTCTAGAAAACTCTGCCCTTACCTGAACAATAGGATTAAAGCATTTCTAGAAAACTCTGCCGTTACCTAAACAATAGGATTAGAGCATTTCTAGAAAACTCTGCCGTTACCTAAACAATAGGATTAGAGCATTTCTAGAAAACTCTGCCCTTACCTAAACAATAGGATTAAAGCATTTCTAGAAAACTGTGCCGTTACCTAAACAATAGGATTAAAGCATTTCTAGAAAACTCTGCCGTTACCTAAATAATAGTATTAGAGCAGTTCTAGAAAACTCTGTCATTATCTAAACCCGTACAACATCTCTAGGAATCTCTATTCTTACCTAAAAACTTTAATTAGAATCTTTCTAGAAAGTTCTACAGTTACTTGAACACTGTAACTAAAAATCTGCACCATGATGATGACTGCAGTGAGACGATCTATTACATATAAAACATTCATTTTGTGAAAACATTTAACACTTAAAACTAACCTTGTTATTGAATCTTATTACAAAATTAGCAATATTTCATAACTACCAATTAAAACTTCATGTTCCATAAAGCTCACCCTCTAGTGGCTCGGCAGTAAGTCTGAAGGCTTATAAGCAAAAAATATGCAAAAAAAAAACATATTTTGTATGCATACATAAATGTTAGTAATGCCATCTGGTCATTTTACGTTTAATACATATTTTTACCACTTCATAAAATACCATCTAGTTTTAAACCTTCACTTTTATGATAAAAAAAATAAACTAATCTTGTCTCTCAACTTATTCAGACGGACGTCATCATCTGAAACTATCAAAACAAATCCACTTGCTAGTCTGTTTTAGAAATAACAACTAATATTTGTTTTTCTTGAAACTATTAGGCTTAATAATAATAAAATAATAAGGTATATTTACTTTCGTTTGTGAATATATGTGTTTTGTTTTTAACTGAGTCTTTTCGTTCTACTTCATTAATTTTGGTAGGTTTACAATATATAAACAAATATAAGCCTTTTGCAACAACTTGAAAAAAGCTTTTACGTAATTCGTCGTTTCATTTGTTGTCAAACCCAAAGCTACACAATGAGCTATCTGTGCTGTGCCTACCACGGGTATCGAAACCAGATTTTTAGCATTATAAGCCTTCAGACTTACCGCTGAGTCACTGAAGGTCAACGTGATTCGACTCGAGATTCTGAAACGAAATAACAATTATTTATAAAAATGAACTAAAGCTCTGTATGAATTTATGTTGTTTGTTTTTTTTATCTCGATCTCCGGTAAACGGCAGGAGTCTTAACGAAAATAATCATTTCTAAGAAAAGTTCTCAATGGTTAATTGTCTCGTGTGCAATACATAAGCTTCCTGTAACAGACAATCTGTTAAGCCTTCCCTGCCCACGACAAAGATCACATGAAAGTAAAGTGCATATGGGCTTAATACGCTGGAGAAGCTGTAGTAATAACACTACCATAATGAAACAGAACCACATGTGGTTAGGAGACTCGCGGTCCTTCTTTCTTTGTCGTTGTAACCACGGCAAAATAATAACGATGTCGGTGGAACCACAGCACAATAATAACGGTGTCATTGTAACCACGGCACAATAATAACATTGTCGGTGTAACCACAGCACAATAATAACGATGTCGGTGTAACCACAGCCAAATAATAACGA
>NW_013672039.1:3917-4900 GCF_000517525.1 Limulus polyphemus | reverse complement strand
CACAATAATAACATTGTCAGTGTAACCACAGCACAATAATAACATTGTCGGTGTAACCACGGCACAATAATAACATTGTCGGTGTAACCACAGCACAATAATAACATTGTCGGTGTAACCACGGCACAATAATAACATTGTCGGTGTAACCACTGCACAATAATAACATTGTCGGTGTAATCACAGCACAATAATAACGATGTCAGTGTAACCACAGCACAATAATAACGATGTCGGTGTAATCACAGCACAATAATAACGATGTCAGTGTAACCACAGCACAATAATATTGTCGGTGTAACCACGGCACAATAATAACATTGTCGGTGTAACCACAGCACAATAATAACATTGTCGGTGTAACCACAGCACAATAATAACGATGTCGGTATAACCACAGCCAAATAAGAACAATGTCAGTGTAACCACAGCACAATAATAACATTGTCGGTGTAACCACAGCACAATAATAACATTGTCGGTGTAACCACAGCACAATGATAACGATGTCGGTGTATTTATAGTTCCCGCAAAATAACTTCTACTCATGCTTAACTCAAATGAAATAAGGCTTGATGCTTCAGTCTGTTGTTTACGTAATTATACATCAGTATCGCTTTGTGTAGCCACTCTAGATGTTAGTTGTATTAGAATACCCATTTAAACACACACACACATATATACACATTTATACACACACATATACACATTTATACACACACATATACACATTTATACACACACATATACACATTTATACACACACATATATACACATTTATACACACACATATACACATTTATACACACACATATATACACACACATATATACACACACATATACACATTTATACACACACATATACACATATATACACACACATATATACACATTTATACACACACATATACACATTTATACACACACATATACACATTTATACACACACATATACACACACATATATACACACACATATA
>NW_013672039.1:0-3082 GCF_000517525.1 Limulus polyphemus | reverse complement strand
TGCGTTTATCAACCAGTGTGTTAAACACCTTGGAGTCTGGAGAACGTGCGTTTATCAATCAGTGTGTTAAACACCGTGGAGTCTGGAGAAAGTGCGTTTATCAACCAGTGTGTTAAACACCGTGGAGTCTGGAGAACGTGCATTTATCAACCAGTGTGTTAAACACAGTGGAGTCTGGAGAAAGTGCGTTTATCAATCAGTGTGTTAAACACCGTGGAGTCTGGAGAAAGTGCGTTTATCAACCAGTGTGTTAAACACCGTGGAGTCTGGAGAAAGTGCGTTTAATCAACCAGTGTGTTAAACACCATGGAGTCTGGAGAACGTGCGTTTAACATAAGTGCTTAGAACAAACTTTTCGAGACGTAAGATGAACGCATTTTTCAACTGAAATTTCAGACATAAGTACTTAGAACAAACTTTTCGAGACGTAAGATGAAAGTATTTTTTATCTGAAATTTCAGACATAAGTGCTTAGAACAAACTTTTCGAGACGTAAGATGAAAGTATTTTTTATCTGGAATTTCAGACATAAGTGCTTAGAACAAACTTTTCGAGACGTAAGATGAAAGTATTTTTTATCTGAAATTTCAGACATAAGTGCTTGGAACAAACTTTTCGAGGGGTAAGATGAAAGTATTTTTTATCTGAAATTTCAGACATAAGTGCTTAGAACAAACTTTTCGAGACGTAAGATGAACGCATTTTTCAACTGAAATTTCAGACATAAGTACTTAGAACAAACTTTTCGAGACGTAAGATGAACGCATTTTTCAACTGAAATTTCAGACATAAGTACTTAGAACAAACTTTTCGAGACGTAAGATGAAAGTATTTTTTATCTGAAATTTCAGACATAAGTGCTTAGAACAAACTTTTCGAGACGTAAGATGAAAGTATTTTTATCTGAAATTTCAGACATAAGTACTTAGAACAAACTTTTCGAGACGTAAGATGAAAGTATTTTTTATCTGAAATTTCAGACATAAGTGCTTGGAGCAAACATTTCTAGGGTATTTCGAAGCTCACTTTTACAAAAGAAGAAAGGATAGTTAGCAGACTTTTCTGCAACCATGATATCCCTGGTTGCCTCTCAGTTCCGTAGAAAGTTTCCCTCATTTCTAGGATATAAATATTTTACTCATCTCGGTATAAAGAGAGCATCTTACTCAGATCAATAGGACTTAGCTATGATGTTATGTCGTTGTGCCATATCAGAAAAAAAACAGGTATCGCATGGCGTACTATCTTACGTATTTACTTCTTTATGTGAATAATGAAATAGGCTTACATACTGGAGCATTATACTGTTTCACAGAAAGATGGACTTTCAGACTGCTGTATGTTATTGGTTTTTTTTAGCTAAATCTGGTCACCATCTGAGATTTGCTTGTTATGCCTAGAAGTCAACAACACTCCTGACAACATATTACTGTTGTTCTCGTGAACGTAATACGGAGGGCGAATCTCTTTTTAAAAATCCGGCGATTGGTAAATGCAGTGTGTGTGTGTGTAAGAGTTGACTAAAATGGAGCTGTGTACAGTTTGTTTGTTCGTTGTTAAGGAAAAATGCACACAACGGGCTATCTGTACTCTGTACACCGCGATTATTGGAACCCGATTTTTTGCTCAGACTTGCCGTTGATCCACGAAGGGGCAAATGCACACAAACAGTGTGTTTGTTTGTTTGAAGTTAAGCACAAAGCTACAAAATGGGCTATCTGTGCTCTGCTCACCACGGGTATCGAAACCCGGATTCTAGCTTTGTAAGTCCACAGACTGGGGGGCACACAAACAGATAAACCATCGAAACTCTAAACCCCACGCTGAAACTATGAAATAAGCACACTTGCAAAAAGAAAATCTGCAAAGTTCATTGTAAAACACCTATCATTGAGTCTCATTCATTGAAATTTCAGATAAAAAATGCGCTCATCTTACCCCTAGAAGTTTGTTCTAAACACTTATGTCTGAGAGATGCATACAGACGTTCGTTATCGGTTTGCTTGTTTCAGATATTTATACAAAGCTACACAATGGCTATTCGCGCTAGTTTTGTAAGAGATTGACTAGAGGGATGGCAACTAATCAACGACACTCCCCGCCAACTCTTGGGCTACTCTAATCTTATAACGTACCTGTGGCTCCAAAGTGCGGAGCATGCTTTTTTTCGGTAACGGGACTAAACAGTAGACCTTTGGATCCACAGTCCAGCAACACGTCTAAACAGTGGACCTTTGGGTCCACAGTCCAGCAACAGGACCAAACAGTGACCTTTGGATCCACAGTCCAGCAACACGACTAAACAGTGGGCTTCTGGATCCACAGTCCGGCAACAGGACCAAACAGTGGACCTTCGGATCCACAATCCGGCAACAGGACCAAACAGAGGACCTTCGGATCCACAATACGGCAACAGGATCAAACAGAGGACCTTCGGATCCACAATCCGACAACAGGACCAAACAGAGGACCTTCGGATCCACAATCCGGCAACAGGACCAAACAGAGGACCTTCGGATCCACAATCCGGCAACAGGACCAAACAGTGGACCTTCGTATCCACAGTCTGACACGCTAACCACTGAGCCACGCCCACCATTCACAACCAGCTTTCTCTTTTATATGCATATGCGTCTGTATGTTACTGCATATAAATGCATATGTATATATGTGTGTGTATATATGTGTGTGTATAAATGTGTATATATGTGTGTGTATAAATGTGTATATGTGTGTGTATAAATGTGTATATGTGTGTGTGTATAAATGTGTATATGTGTGTGTATAAATGTGTATATATGTGTGTGTATAAATGTGTATATATGTGTGTGTATAAATGTGTATATGTGTGTGTATATATGTGTATATGTGTGTGTATAAATGTGTATATATGTGTGTGTATATATGTGTGTGTATAAATGTGTATATATGTGTGTGTATAAATGTGTATATATGTGTGTGTATAAATGTGTATATATGTGTGTGTGTGTTTAAATGTGTATATATGTGTGTGTATATATGTGTATATGTGTGTGTATAAATGTGTATATGTGTGTGTATAAATGTGTATATGTGTGTGTAT
>NW_013672038.1:21688-49991 GCF_000517525.1 Limulus polyphemus | reverse complement strand
CAGAATGTTACACCAATGTTCTGTAGTACGTTCAGAATGTTACACCAATGTTCTGTAGAAACATGTAGTACATTCAGAATGTTACACCAATGTTCTGTAGTACGTTCAGAATGTTACACCAATGTTCTGTAGAAACATGTAGTACATTCAGAATGTTACACCAATGTTCTGTAGTATGTTCAGAATGTTACACCAATGTTCTGTAGTACATTCAGAATGTTACACCAATGTTCTGTAGTACGTTCAGAATGTTACACCAATGTTCTGTAGAAACATGTAGTACATTCAGAATGTTACACCAATGTTCTGTAGAAACATGTAGTACGTTCAGAATGTTACACCTATTAGTACTGTTCAGAATGTTACACCCAGAACATTGGTGTAACATTCTGAACGTACTACATGTTTCTACAGAACATTGGTGTAATATTCTGAACGTACTACCGAACATTGGTGTAACATTCTGAATGTACTACATGTTTCTACAGAACATTGGTGTAACATTCTGAATGCACTACATGTTTCTACAGAACATTGGTGTATCTTCTTCACATATGTTTTTTTATTTGGAGGAAAGGCCCATCTTGCATATGATCCACAAAGTGAAATAATGGTAGTTCTAAGATAAAAGTGCACAGACCTATGCATGCAAGAAATTACAAAAAATTCTGCTCTTAGGGTCTACTAAGAATAAATTTTACTATTTGGATTTTATACAATGACCTCAAATATAAAATTTTCTAGCCAAAAACATTTATGCTCTAGATTTAGTTTCCTATTTTTTTTTTTTTTAGGATTCACTTTTCTCAACAACTATGTACAGCTTTTGCATTAGACAAGCAGAAGAAAAAAAAAGAAAAGATTTTCTTGACAATAATGAATTTGATCATCATATCCTTTAAATATATATAAGAATCAAGAGCTACATATATATTAAACTTCAATAATTTCCCTCAAGAGGGGGGGACAAAAAAGTGTGACTGATTTTTATATGTTATGCACATTTATTTATTACACAAGCTATAGAGGATTTCAATGCAAGTGGATAACTAGCCAACAAGTGTGTAACTAGTCGAACAAAGAGTAACAAAAATGTACTTGCTAGTTTCTGTCGTTCTAGAACTCGTTTCCTTCTTTCCATTTCTTCTTGAGCAGCTACTCTGGTTTGGTCTTGTAGCTTATGATCTATGATAAGCTTGCGGATGTTACGTCTGCCTTTACCCGAAGGAGTGTCCTGGAAAGACTGCTTACTCTACAGAATTAAAGACCTCCGTAAACTAAGTAACTACTTATCATTAAAGTAATACATCTATTAATAAGGTTGCTACTATAAACAAAACTAGGGATGCACGGGTACCTGACAGGATATTCGGCCCTGGCCAGGTATTGGACTTCCCAGTAACACTTGGCTCCGACCAAGTGTCGAAGTTAAAAATGGCCTAATCCGGTAATTGAAAATGGCATCCAAGCGTTAATCTTTGTGGCAATTTATGCGGTACTGAAAGTTACAGTTAATAACTGTTTTAGTTAATAAAAAACTTGTTCTAAAATTCAGGGATTCAGAGAACAATAGAGGTTAATTATAGGCATGGCTTCAGAAGTGGATTTCTGGGGAAAGTAGGGGTTTTGAGAACAATAGGGGTTAGGGTTTGAGAAGTTTGGGCTAGGCATTGAAAGTAAAACTTGAATGTTCTGTTGGTGATTATTCGGTTAAATGTAATAAATGCCAATTTTGTTTCTGTTTCTAATTTCTGTGTATTTTTTTTGTGGGGGGGGGGGGCAAGGGGAGAACCTGGTTTCAGTTGACATTTGGCCCACCCGATGTTTAGTGACCGGGTACCCGGACCCAGTATCCAGCCAAATTTTACTACCTGTGCATCCCTAAACAAAACCCTTCAGTGTTAACAAACAATGTTTAAATACACAGGTTAAAAGACAGTTCTTCTGATTTCTCCTCTTACATTATTTTTCTGTAGTTTATGATAAAAACTATCTTATAATCATTTCCTATCAAATTAATTCCTTCTGATGGCTCAAACATTTTCTTGCTTTTTAAGTGAAATGTTGATGCAGAGTTAAAGTTAAGTCCTTGCCAAGCCTTTACACAGTTCCAATAGTACAAGCAGATGAGAATGGTGACCCAATCCATCTGAACAGGATTTCAGTTCATTACAGGTTAGCTAACAGCTAAGTATCCATCATACAGCTTGGTAGACTCGAAACAGAGGGGTAAGGTGTCTTGTAAAAGAACACAACAGCATGACATAGGCTAGTCTCGACCTCCGAATCATCTGACTACGAGTCCAAAGTGCGAAGTCACTCTGCCCCACAGTGTAAAAACTTTCTCTCCAAAACAGCACTCCTTTCTTTAACCCTTTAGTACCAAAAATAGTGTATTTAACATATTGTTATAAAATTAATCTATACAGAGATGCCAACCTTTAACTTATGCAAAATAGGAATGTTAGCTAAACTTAAAAAAAAAACCACCTAAGTCTGGGCAGAAACAGGAAGGATATGACAGAGTTCTGTATGTAATTGTTGTATTCCTTTACTTTATAGATATTGTTTAAGTAGTAAACTTACCTGCAATTGTTTTCTTTCTTTCTTGATTTTTTTTTAGGTTGGCATCCCAATATAGAATTCTTTCCCCATTCATTTTTGAATATATATATATATATATATTCTTGGTTCTTGACTCAATTGCTTTCATTTTGACATCCTTCTGATGAATGTAATATGGCTGCCCCGAATTCCTTAGAGCATAAATAACTACTAATATAGTATGAAGCTTTGAAAAAGCTATTTGTGGGATACTAGATTTACTTCTGTACAATTTTCCATCTTCTACAGTGAGACACAATTTCATACATCATTTAAACTACTGTAAGACTGTGACACTGAATGAATAAAATAGATATTCACGTGATTATAACTATCTTTCTTTTACTTACAAAATGTAACCTGTTAAAGAGGTCCTGTTTAGTGTAATGGAATAATGTTTTGGAAAAACTAAAGTTGAGTTTTTGATTATTTAGTGCATAACTATTTTAGATCTTTTAGGAAAAACTTACAAAATAATTTAACACACTATCATTTCCATCATTACTCACAGTAGAGACAACTTTTGAATTATCAACATCAGAACTGCTCTCTGATGTGTTCAACAATTTAATCCTCCTCCTCTTCTTTGGCTTTTTACTGCTTTTAGCTTCTTTATCATCATCACTTGATATTTTCTTTTTTTTCCTTGTATTCTTGTCATCAGAAAAAACAAGTGAGCTACATGAGCTATCTGATTCTTCTTTACTCTCTGAACTTGAAGTTTCATCATCTGAAGATAATATTTTTCTCTTTGCTCGAACACATTTTCTGTAAAACATTGTAATTTTTTCAGTTACCAAAAAAAAAGGGAAATACAAACACACTATAGATTCCTTTAGTATTATGAAATAATTATTAATATTTTTCTCAGTTTTCATACATGCAAGTCTCACTTAGTATGCATTATAGGTACAATATAGAGGGTTGAGTACATTATATTAAAACAATTTCTAATATACAAATCAGCAAGTCAACATTTTTGTAATACTTTTGAGTTCTGATTAGCTGTTCTACTTTATTTTGTTCTGATCGTGTTCATATTTTTTATTGTTGTAAAACATACTCCAGTTCTAAATTTATAATGCTCAATAAAGTATATTGGGGTTGTATTATTGTTTACAAAGTAATCACCATGCCTACATTTCATCATTCAGTAACTAAGGCAAGCAAATGGCACTGAATCAGTTTTCTGTAATCTACTGTAAGCTGCTGCCACCACTAGGTTAAAATGAGAAAGTAAACCAATGACAGTGTCACATAAACAAGTTAACAGCTCCTGAGCATAACATGGTATTTCAAATCCCAGTTTTAGTTTCTTATAGCGAAAGAAAAAAAAATGTTATAATTTCAAATTTATATTTGATATATGCTTAGTTTTTGTTCAATTCCATATATAATCTTCATCTTACTTTCACAAGGCATAATAAAATAAATACTTCATTGTATCTTATAGATTTAAATTTTTTTTATTGGATATATACAGGCATGAGAAAGTTCCACATTTCTGCTTTTTTCTGATCCTCTAGTACCACCTGTGAACCAGATGTCGCTGTATGAACAGCAAATATTTATCAATAAAAACCAACAGTTTCTGAAATAAATGTACATTGAAATAAAATTAAACATGTACATCACCTGTTTGTAATTAGACCCGAGTCTAAAGAGAGTATCATACAGTTATGTTTCTTCCCACAGGTCAAACTATACAGATTCATAGAAAGTAATAAGTTACTGGCAACAAACTTGTCGTGATGCTCTGCTATTCCTCTGTGTATGGCTCTTGAGTTACTAGTAACAATAAGCTTGTAAGATTGAGTCAGTACTTACTGGTTACATTTGCATGGATTTTTTGTATGATTTTCTGTATTTATTCCTACCTTATTTATGTACTTTTCGGCATTGCCATCCTTATATTTTTCTTAATTTTTGTGAAATGTTTTTGATTACTATTGTTTCCCTTTTTTTTTTTTAAACAACTTCACTGAAGTAGGTTGATAAGTAGGTTGTTTTATGTTTATAATTCAGTGGTAATATATATTGTTAATATCAGTTTTGTCAGTTTCTCTAATTTTGGATTAAACTGGGGGCCAGTGAAGCTGGAATGGTTTCTCCAGAATGGTACAAGTACCCCAGAGCACTGGACCAATGTTAAGGGAATAGTTACAGAACCCATGCTTTCCAACTTCACCCCAACTCACTTTGGAAAAGAGGAGACAGTCTGTAACCCAGTTCATAGTACCCAGTACATGGCAGGCAGGGAAACCAATCCCACGAGAATAGGCCCAAGGAAGAAGGTCCAGAGTTTGAAAGCAAGGAGTTCTGGATTAGATCACCAAATGGTGGCTAACTCATGAGAATCCAAGGAATAGTTGGAATGGAACCTAATGAAATGAACCACTAAGAGGGGTATGAATAGGGTCATGCTCAACCATCTCAAGCAGGTTGAGTGCATGAATACTGAGAGAAGACTTATCCTGTGACCATAGCTGAATGAAAGATAGATAGTCACGGATGTTTCCCAACCAAAGGAGGAAGCATATGTGAAGAGGTGTAGCTCCAGTTTGTAGCTCCAACCATCCCACAGATTATGATTAAGGAAGGGATAGGAGAACCACTGAGGTTAAAGAATCCTGTGAGGCTTCCCTCTGATCATGCAAGAACAACCAAGGAGGTGCATATGAGTGTGACCTAAAGGGATAGACAATTCCCATGAAGCCATGGTCACCAAACAAGAAATTTCATATGTAAAATAATTAAGATAGGTGTGAATCCTAGTGACAGCAAGGTCCACTGATCACAGGCAGATGGGAATAGGCTGATCCCAGTCAAGAATGAGCTGAACACACCACCATGGTGAATAAAATTTTGAATGAGAGTGAAGAGTTGCTAGAAGTGGTAATGAACACAGCCTTGAAAAAGCAGAGGACATAGATGGGAGCAGAAGCAGAAAAGAAACAAGATGAAGGCTGAAGGGGATAAGGAAACAGAGATGCCTGAGGATAAAAAGTAGAAACCCTAACGGTGGACAGAAAGTGTGACTATTAGTAATGATATTTAACTTGCAAACTATCTAAACATACCTAATTAAAGTACTTATTAATACCAAAATACAAACTCTCGAAATTTACTGAGTCTACAAGGTAATAAACAATTTATAATTTACAATTGATCTAAATTAATTTAGATGTCAAAGAACACATAAATATCTAACTTCCCAAAATCCAAGCACTGATAACGTGAAATACTGTGTGTAACAATAGACAAAGCCACAGAAAGGGCATCTGAGGCATGCCTACCAGAGATATATCCATCATGTGTAAAGTGTACAAGTTGAAAACTTACCACAGAATTACTGAAAGCAATATGAAGAAAGAAGGAGAAGAACAAATCTCCACCAAAGTGAGTGACGTGCCAGGATGGCCATTGGAGCAATAAAAAGAAAACTAGTGAAATCACGCATGTCTTAAATATACAGCAAAACCAGAATATATATCAACCAACAACCTGATTAACTAGCTGCAAAAAAGAAATGGAAGGGGAAAACTCCCGAAGAGGTGAAGAGTGTAACAAACCAAAATAAGAAGGTGCCAGAAAAAGAGAATCTGAATAGTCTTCTCATTGATTATATTCTTCCTCAGAAACATTGTCAAGTTGAAAAGAAGAAGAAATCACTGGCCAAACATATGAATCTAGCTCCCTACGATTTAAGGCGAGTACCTTCTCTGCAAATAAAGTCAAACCAAATTCCTGAAAAGTTGTACCTGTGGCGTTTTCGACTGTAATGGGAATTTCCATAGTCGATACATTGAGTCCAGAATTCATACTAAGAGGATGCATCTCATGGTGTAGAGTGGCTAGGGAGCAGCAGACCGTACTCAGTAAGTCAACTACATTCAAAACCTCCACGCAAGGTACCAACATCCGTGCGAGGGTAGGATGAGGATCATACAGTACTGACATCAAACCCAAGAACCAGGGAATTGAGTACCACTCAGATTCCAGGGTATGACACAAGGATTAGCTCTGAGTTGTCAATCTGGGAACTTGACATCCAGTATCAAAAGGAAGTGTATCGCATGCAATCAACTTTCATGACCATGAAACAGGTTGGGACCATCCAAAGGGCAATAACATACCTGTAATAAAACAGAATGAAAGACAAGAATAAAACACAGAATAACTCCACTTATCCCTGCTGTGACCCAAAACACAGAAGGAGGAAATAAAGAGAGGAAGATAGACAACCCTAGATTTGTGTGAGGACTTATGTTGATTGGTTCACTTGAAATCAAAACCAGCTCACAGGGTACCGACATCTACATGAGGGTAGGATGAGGGCTCTCAATCAAAGGGGTGAACTGCATTTTGGTGTTTCACTCCATTGTATGGTTAATCACAAATTAGAGGATATTTTGTCATCTACATTGACAGAACACCACTGCCCTACTCTGAACTGAATGGCTATAGCCATCTTATGTGGAACCAATCCAGCAGGGTACCTCCATGGTCGACCACCCAACGGCTTGGAACTGGTAAGAACTCCCATTCTCCACTTGAAAAAAAAAGGGGCTGAGAATGTGTTGGAGAGCCCAGAGGTAGGTAGACACCTGAGACAGTGCAATGGGTGATCACAAAACCCTATGTTGAAAACCAGACCATACCAATTTATTCAATTGAGGCATGTCAGGGATGGGCAGCTATTCTCTTCTGCTTTACCCATGAAGTCCATGGGTGGTACAGTCTGGGACTGGTCAATATATGAAGCAAATATCACGAGGTTATTCACCTACAACTGATCTTGTGAAACACCCAATCTCAAAGGTGAGAATGCAAAGCCATAGAAAAGAAAGCAACATGGTGTACAGTGTGGATTTACAGTTAAAGAATACCTGGTCAGGCACCACTTACCACAGAGTGGGATCTATGAAATGAAGGTATGAAGAATGGGCCCCTGAAAGAAAAGAAAATATTAATAAAGCCTTACCAAGTGTCAGAGTTGCACCAAAGTCTGAAGTACAGCCACAGGTGGAAGGCAAAAACCCAAGGAAGATGAAACCATAATAGGATGTAAATAATGGGAGATGAATGTAAGATTTCCAACAAAGGCCAACGAAGACGAGAAGAAGGGGAAAAGGTGAGGTGTCAGATTTGATGAGAGTTAACACAGAAAAAAATACAGTGAGAAGGGAGCAAAGAGGAAAAAGCCAACTGGATCAATCAATGAACCCAAATGGTGAGGGTAAAAGGGGAGAGATCTCTGAACAAAGAGGGTTGCCACTTGATAAAGAGATGGGAACGGGAACTATGTAAGGGAAGCTGTACGGGCAATGTAACTATAAAGGGAATGCACAGGACACAGAACTCTATCCTGATCAGGATGTGAATAGAAATGAGAAATAAAATGAAAGTAAATAGGCAAAAAGGAAGAGATGCCTTCACATGCCACCAAGGTTTTGGGGAAGAAAGAATGATCAGGATAAAGGAGAAAATAAGTTGATGCCCAAAGGAGAAGAAAATATGCCTTAAGAGATAGGTGAAACAAAGAACACATAGAAGTAGGCCCAAATGGTAAGGTAAGGGAATGGAGGACCACATTAATGTCCCAATCTGGAAGAGCAGGTCACTGAGGAGTTCAACGAATCTGGAAGGAATGGATTAACATGGTAAGGACAGGTGAGAAAATACCTTGCAGTAATGGGAAAAACACAAGGTATGGGATAAAGCTGATCGATAACCTGAAATCAAGGAGATTGAAGACCCCTGGTCGAAAAGCCACATGAGAAACTTGGAGACACCAGCAACAGTAGGACGAGCAGTAGATAATCCTCGAGTCTGGGCCCACTTTTGCTGCTGATACACTTCTATAAAGGAAGGAAAAATAGATTGAGCCAAATGAAAAGTTATATGATGGGAGAAACCAGAACTCCTCATCAAGGACAACAGCCAGGCACAAAGACGTGGACGTGAAGTGTGGGATGCAGAATGGTCACTGGGGTTCATGAAGGAGGTTGGGTAATAATGGAAGTGGTACAGGAAAGAATAATTATAGTTGGAGTAAACAAGGAAACCATAGTTGAGTCAGCCAGTAGGGAGCAATAAGAAGGACACAACTTGGAGTGGCATGGATAAGGGAAACTACCCAATGAAGCAATCGGATAGGAGGATAAACATACAGGAATTTGTGTGACCAATCCTGGCTGAAGGCATCTACAGCCAAAACCTGGAGATGAGGTACCGGGGACCAAAAGAGTGGTAACTAGTGATTTAGGGTGGTGGCAAATGCATCAATGTGAAGAAAACCCCACAGACTGCAAAGCCACAGGAAAATGAGAAAATGAAGGGACCACTCCCTTGGGTAAATCTTGTTGGGGCAGGAAAAACGATCTGCCAAGTGGTTGAAAGCACCTGGAATATGACATGCAATTAAAGAAATTTGTTGCACGTGGGCCCAATATAGGAGATCGATCGTATGAAAAACAGATGGATCTCAACTAGGTGCTGCCTTGGTGATTGGTATAAGCCACCACCATTGAATTGTCGGAATGGATCATTACCAGACAATGTTTGGCAATGGGAAGAAAGTGATCCAAAGCCTGAAAAATGGCTAGGAGTTCTAGGACGTTGATATGTAAAGACCGTTAATCAACAGACAAATGACCCGAAGTCTCCTGGTGATTGACCTATGCACCCCAGCTCTGAAGGGATGCATCCATAAACAGATGTAAATCTGGATAAGGAGGAGGAAATGGGAAACCCACTGATGTGTGAGACTTGTCTAACTGCGAAAGGAGATTGTCTACATGGGAAGGAGGAAGTGTTATGGGAGCATCCAAGGGATCCCGAGCAAGGTTCCATTGAGGATAGAGCCCACCGAAGGGAGCATATTCATGCACAGCCGAGGGGGATTAGTGCTGCCACAGAAGACCACATCACCCAAAAGTGACAAAATCTTGCATGCTGAAAGTGAGGGAGCAGATAAGGCATGGTGAACTGCCAATTCTGTAGAACAGAGTTGGAGAGAAGAAGGTTCGGCCTGACTGAGGTGACTGTTGAAAAAGACATCAAAATGCACAGAATATTGGGTAAGATGCAGGAAGGACTTCTCCAATTTTATCAACCAGACTATGTGAGCAGCGTCGAGAAGGAGCTGACGAGTATGACTGGCTGACTCCTGTTTGGAATGAGCCAGAAGTAGCCAGTCATCCATGTAAAAATGGAAACACAGCTCCAGGGCATGAAGATGAAGAGCAAAAAAAAACTCTCACCACCTGCAAGAAATCATAAGGAGCAAACGACAGCCGAAGGGTAGGGCACAAAATTGGTACACCACCCTTCAATAGACAAACCAAAGATAAGTACGAGATAATTCTGAGATGGGAATATACAGATAAGTTTTAGAAACATCCATCTTGGTCATCTAGAGACTAGGAGAAAATGCCCACCAAAGAGTGAGGTTGGACTCCATGGTGAAATGTGGGTGGTGAACAAATCAATAACAGGTCTCAAGTCCCCAGATTTTTGGGGATTAACAAAAAGACCAAAGTAACACCCTACTGAATGATGTAGAACAGTTTCAACAGCCTGGTGGGTGAGGAGGTCCTATACTGCCTCTGATAGACGCTGGCAAGTTATGGGATCCCGAGGAGGAAGGAAGAAAACAGGTACCTGGGACAAGGAAGGTGGGGCAAGAAATGGTATTTCGAGGGCCTCTGACAAAACTCAAAAAACCCAACCATCGATGATGCAAGGATGCTACCAATGAACAAAGACTGCAAGTCGAGCTCCCACTGTGACCGAACCCACCAGGTAGTCACCAGAACTGGTGGTGGCATATCATGTGTCATTGAGCAAAATGATGAGCTGTGGCACCATGAGAAGGATGGACAGGTAAGGGCTGGGAAGAGGAAGGGTGGGAAACTAGAATTGGTACCACACTTGGCTCTGACTGAGATAGATGGGCAACCAGATTGGAAAGTGTAGATTGTTGCTGTACAGGTGCCACCCAAGACTCCAGGACTGCATCAAAGATAAAACATATTAAAAACGGAACCATACGCAAATCCCGGAGATAAGAAGCAGGTATATGGATTTTTGATAAAACAACATCATGACCTAAAAGGTCCCAGCAACAGATAAACCATGTTTGTAAAGCCACAGCCGAAGATGACAAACGAGCCAATGTGGAGGTAAGGAGGGAGAGGATATACCCAAAAAATTCCTCAGAATTTATGTGAAGTGCCACAGACAGGAGATGGATTGTGGAAAGGTACCACAAAAGAGTCATGAGGGTAAGACAGAGGTGGGAAAATTGGACATGGGTGCTACTAACGGGAGATTCAAGGCCTGCTTCTCAAATGGGTAAAACCGAACCCAATAATTGTTGGTCGAGATATGGATAGTCAGCCCTATGATATGCGAGGGCAGACTGATCCGAAGCCTGTGGGGGAAGAGGCATACCACCATTGCCCAACTGAGAGGTGAATTGTTCAGCATGAACCTGAATGTCGGGGGACAGGGGAAAAACCAAATATGGGTGGGAAGTATATTCAAGCAGTAATGAAGGACACAGGTAATTAAAGATGGGAGCAAGGGATAAAACATAATATACCTGAGAAATAAAGTCCGAAAAAAAATGTGCAAGGCTGAACAGAATCCTCAGGAAGGGTATGGGAAAGCACTGCAAATTTAGGAAGTGGAAACAGACGATCAAAGTCCTCATCAGCCTGTCCAGGTTCCACAGGTTCAGGAGGAAGTGGGGCAATGAATGGAGATAATGTTCAAGCTCCTTGCGAATAACCGTAGACAAATCTCCCAGCACCTGAAGCTTGTGGTAAAGCACCTGTTGAATGAGAGACACCCAAATTGGTGACATTAACTTTGGAATTCATGTTGTATCAGTGGACAAAACCCTTTAAAGTAAGAAATAAACATGACTAGAACAAGGGTAACTGAACCTGAATGCTTTAAAAAAAACTGAATATGTGGAATTAAACCGCTTCGAGAACTAATTCAATCACAAACACTAATCAAGATGAAAAATAAAAGGTGTCCAAGTGCAACCACTGCCAAACGAGAAGTGATAGTTCAGTATAGAAACATAGAGGGAGTCTCATGCGTCACATGAGTGTACTATTCTCCTATTAGTGGAGAATGATGCATGATGATTTGCATGAGAGACACGTTGGAATCATTTGATTACAATAGTGGGATGCAGAAGGCTTGTGGCATGGATAATAAAAAAAGTTTGCATATAGAGGGCAGCAATGAACGAGAACAGCTAATCTTGTGAGGAGAGGGAAGTACCATATTGGAATATTTAATATATCTGTAATACCAAAACGCTTATTGTACATAATTCTACACCTTCAATAATTTTTCTTGCATGTGTATTACAATATAAATTTTCCTTTCTCTCTATATGATATCTTTTCTCCTATGAGAGAAGCTTCCCAATCACAAAACGGAGATTCATCTGAACTCTAATTTGAATATATAAACATCAATGATTATTTTTCTATATATTCAGTTATACTAGTTCCACTCACTTGTCAGCATAGTTACTGACATGATATAATGAGTTCCAAGTATAAGCAACAGCATCATTCTAATCATTTTTATTATAAACATATCAAATGGCTAATTATTGAGGTAAAGATTAATGTTGTCTAGCAACAAAATTGCTTTGTTTTTAGAATTTAACTTCAATTCCTGATATTAATTCACCCAAAATGTAGTAATTGTTCTGCAAGCAATACCAAATTGGACAGAAGCAAACACATTTATAAAATTAAAAAACACACACCAATTGAATAGGCCCTATTCAACAGATAACAACTGGACCCTTCAAAGAAAAGAATAACAAATCATGCATTACCAGATATCATACAACTAGTAATCTGCATAGTAAAACTTAACATATTTGAGCTCAATATTCAAGTCTGTAATATGGTCTTTAATAATTTTGCTATTTCTATCAACAAATGAAGCAGAAAATTTGAAATGTAATTATAAATGAAAATGAATGTTACTTTTTTGATTTATCTTTTGAATATTTATCCTCATGATCTGTATCTCCTTCACTGTCAGTAGATTTTAGTCTCAGCAATTTGTGAGATTTGTTTTTCTTAGGTGTCACTTGACTGTCGTCATCATCCATCGGAGTTATATAAATTTTGGAGTGATCACTGATGTCTCCTTCTTCCTCTGTGTTCTTATTTAACTTATTAGTTTCATCATTTTCTAAAAGATGAGCAGACAAAAAATACATTAGCATAGAGAATAAAGTTTTAAACACAATAATAATATTACATGAACATAGTTTTGAAATAATGATTCTATTTTGTCTGGGAAAGAAATATAATTTTCTGGTAAGAAACAGAAATCAATCAACATGAGTTTTTTTTATAATTTTAGTAGAGATATATTAAATATCCTGACTTTTTATAGATGATTCAAGCAGGTTATTCATGATAAACAAACAAAAGTGAAATCAGCAACCACTGCCATGTTCAGAGTGGCAATTATACAGAAAGCTCTGGAGGACTAACCTACAAAAGTAGCTCAGGTGAAATGTACAATATTTCAGAAACCTTCATCTTTGGTCTTCAGGTCAGCTTGCATTGGCTTTTGCAAAGATTTATAAAGTATCTGGGAGGATTGAAGAGAATGTGATGTGACTCACAAGTGATAATTTGACCAATGGTAGTGACAAACTGCTGATTTCAAAGTCCGAGTTTCTATTTAAAGATTATTTAATTTTTCTTATTTTCCAGAATTCATCTCAGTCAATATGTTACAGCCTATTTTATGTCCAGTGAACATGCAATGTTCTTCCAGACCATAATTTTGTGTTTTCATAAGTCTTTATTCTTGCCATAAAATGTCTTCCAGTTTCTTCAATTAAGTTTATTTACAGGAACATGGTGTTACATAAATGACATTTTTGTTTGTCATCAGTTGTTTTTTTGTTGAGTTTTGACCAGAGCAGATCTGAGTATTCTATAAGATTTCCAGCAGACATACACTATAAATCCTAGACTTTAAACCTTGAAAGTTTCAGTTACAAATTACTCAACTGAAACATTTCCATTCATATTTTCACATGGAAATATAATAATAAAAATTGAAATTCTTAACATTTGTTGTTGTTTTTACATATGTGATTGGTAACTTGATGAATATTGTTCATTATTTCAAAATGTTCATGAAATAAGTTCTTAATAAACTAGATTCAAATTTAAAAACTAAATATAACTAACAAATAATCCAGCAAATAACTAAAGCACACTACAGTGAATAATACAGCTACCATAAAAGATAGGCAACATAAACAGTTTTCTAGGGTGCCAAAAGCTCAAGTGTGAGTAGGAATGCAGCATTAATTTCAGCCTAGGTTGCTAGTTAAGGTATCACCAGAACTGGTGTGACTGAAATGCTTGGTCACAATCTTCAGCCCACCTACAATTTATGTCACCTATAATGACATGTTATTTTTCATCAACTCAAATAACCATCTGATCCCAATGAAGCAACCAGCAACTCACCGAATTCCTTTCACTGTGTAAATCCAAACTGTTTATAGATCATTAACTAATGATCTCAGATGTTCTGACAGCCATACATTTGCTCTTGAACACTGTGCAGCTGAAGAAACCCTAGCTGTACAAATAGCTTTAATTACTTCTCCTTTACTCATCTGAAATTTTATATATTCCAAATTTTAGTGTCAAATCATAAGGGTTAAAGTTTTTTATTAAAAATTGTTCAGGATGTTTTTATTCAACAATTGGTTAGGGAACCTACTATGAACAATGCTACTGTAGATTAATTGTTAACTTCTAATAAAGAAATGACTGATAGGGTGTAGATTGGAGAACATCTGGATGCAAGTGTTCCTTGCTCAATTAGATTTGATGTTTTGCTGCACATGTTGATGAGGAATAATGAGAATTTGGTTCCAAATTTCAAAAAAGCAAATTCTGAAGAGATGAGAACTATCTTCTGTGAATTTGGCACCTATATTAGTTGGAGATACTGATCACAAGAGGAAACATTTCTTAAATAAATAATTAAATATTCAAGATATGCATGTTCCTTCAAGAAAAAAAAAAGATAGCTGCAAGTACAGAAAAAAACCAGGTTAGCTCACAAAGGGAAGTCAAAGAAAAGCATTATAACTAAGTTTAAATTGACTGCAATGATAGGAGACTTGGAAAATTATAGAAGATTTAAAAAGTTGGTCAAATGGGAAATTAGGAAATCAAAAAAGTATGTGAAAAAAAGGTTGGCTGAAAATGTACAAATTAAGACTTAGGTAGGCAAAATTTTTGGATAAAAGTAGGGCCTTTGAGGAATGATACATGAAGGCTAATATGGAATGGCTGAGTTATGAAATTATATGTTTTCTTCAAATTTTACTAACGAAGATTTAAGCAATGTTCCTCATCCAGAACAGTCGTTAGATGGAAACAAGAATGAACAAGATGATATTGATTCTGAGCTTGTTAAGAAAAATTTTCAAAGTTTAATAAATGATAAATCTCTTGGACTACATAGTATTTACCCAGTGGTTTTGAAACAGGTTAAGGATTGAATATGTGAGCCATTTGCTACTATTTTTTTTTTTATAAGTCTATGAACAGTGGGCAGGTAACCAGAAAGTTGTAAGTTGGCTAATGTTACTCCTCTTTTCAAAGGAGGTGATGAAAATTGTCCCAATAATTATAGGCCATCAGTAGTAAGAAAAGTTTTTGAAAGTCTGATAAAAGATACTTTGCAAAGTCATTCAATGAAGTTTAAAATTTTTTTGAAATTCAAAATGGTTTCACTAGAGGAAAATTTTGCCTTTCAAATCTTTTGCCATTCTTTCAAGAGGTTACTGCTCATTTAGATGAGGATACAGGCCTGGATCTGGAGTTTCAGAAAGCATTCAACAAAGTGCCACATAAAAGGCTTGTTAAAGAAGTTACCTGTAGGTGTAGGGATAGGTTAGCTCATTGGATAGAAAACTGGCTTGATGGAAAAAAAGCAGAGGATTGTTATAAATGGAGTTCACAGTCAAACTAGATTAATGTTATGAATGGTGTACCTCAGGGCTTAATGTTTGGACTTTTGCTTTTTTTGATTTACATTAATGACATAGATGAAGGAATGGTCAATAGATTATTTAAACTTGCTGATAATATTAGGTCTTGGCTGTTGCTGGCTGCGAGATAAATGCTACTGCTTTACAAAAGAATTTGTATTATTTTGTGACTTAGACAAATTAATGGTAGATGAATATTAATTATTATAATTATTTTAAATAATAATAATTATAATTATTATTATTATAAGCTACTGTTTTACAAAAGAATTTCAATTAAATGGCAAGTGGCTTTTAATTATAATAAATGCAAAGTAATGGATGTGGGATATCACAATTTGAATTACATGTATAATTTTGATGGAAATAATCTTAACATTGTTATGAAAGAAAAAAAAATTCTTTATGTTTTGGTTGACCAGTCTCTTAAGCCACCTAAGCAATATGATTTTGCTAGTGACAGAGCAAATAAAATTTTAGGTTGTATCTACAGAAATATTGAATACAAGTCTAAACATATTATAATGTCATTATAAAAATCGTTGGTTATGTTCCATTTGGAGTACTGTGTGCTGTTTTGGCTCCTTAACTTAGAAAGTGCATTGAATTGTTGGAAAGGGTTCAGAGGAGAGCTACTCGGTGGTGGCCATATAGGCTGTGCAGTGCACAGGGGCCCACCAAGCCCTAATCCAAATAATTTTAACAAGTATGCTAATGAACAGTGGCAAACTGAGAAAAGCAAAGTTTGTGTGATGTCAGCAACTAGCAATTATTGTTCTACCAGTTA
Organism: Limulus polyphemus; assembly: GCF_000517525.1. NCBI lineage: Eukaryota > Metazoa > Arthropoda > Merostomata > Xiphosura > Limulidae > Limulus > Limulus polyphemus. The sequence goes on along the minus strand of NW_013672038.1, from coordinate 33,516 downwards.
TCCTACATTTGTGTCGAGAAGGGGCCGAATAGAGTCCAAAATTTATCCTACACAAGAGCCTGCAACTAAGTATGGCTGCTGCTGGAGCTACAAGAAAAATATCTGTAATGGTAAGATTTTTAAACAAGAATAGTTTAAAATGTCTGAACTTCATTCCCTTGAAAATAAGAGTTAGAAGGGATCCAATTGAAGTGTTTAAGATTTTTCAGGGAATTAATAGCATTGATGACATATCTTTCATATTTAATGGTGAGAATTAATAAAACTAGGGGACATAAATATTGGCAGGGTAAGAGTAATCTTCAGCTAAGACAGCTTTATTTTTCTAAAAGGGTGGTTTGCTGTTGGAATGGACTGCCTTCAGATGTGGTTAATTTAAGGGATAATAAGATCTGATTTTTTAGTGTTTAATTTATGGATAGGATGGCTTAGATAGTTCAAGAAGTCCATTATTGCCTCTTAGTATTATATTATGTTTTTAGGTAACCAGACAATGATGGTAGAATTTATGTGGATGGAACATAGCTCTACTTGCTAATTGTGCCATGGAAGTTATGTGTATTGCATGGACACTAGTGCTTGGGTGAAATGCATTCTTGTAGTATAGTGTTGTGTGCATTCACTTTTAAAACTCTAAAATGTAGCACTTAAGCTATATGCTGTCCAAATTACACTTTCTTGAGAATGGTTGAATGCTGATGTTTAACTTTTAACCCCATCACCCTGGCTACTCTTTACTGCACATGACACAAGTATCTTACATAAAAAATTTTATTAAACTATTTTTCTTTATGTTATACCAAATAGAATAGCATAAAATCATAGCTAATAATCCATATTTTAATAGTATACAAGTTTTAAGTTCTTAATTCTACAAGGCAATATTTTAAAAAATCCTGAATTTCCACTAGTGTGACCCACATGACACATTTTCTCTTAGCATGTCATCATCCCTAATTTATCCACCAACCCTCGAAAAAGTACAAATTAAACATATAATACTGTCTATAAAATCGTTATTGCTAAAAAAAAACATAATATTTATAGCCTTCAATTTTGTTTGGTTACAGAGCTATCAAATAGAAAATGAGAACCTCCTGCTACACCCACCTGTCACATCCTCTCTTTCACAATTCATTGATAGTTCTCTCTTATGTTTCATTATATATTACCTATAACCAATAGAAAGTCAAGGTTTTCATCTGTCAAATGATGTATTCTGAACAGAATGTCGTCAATTTTACTTACAGTATGAAATTCGTTCCCGTGAGAAAGTTAACAACTAGTTGGATGAATTTGTAACAGCTCTTGTCACATAGTTAGAAAGCTAGAAAATTTTGCGAGGTAAGGAAATTTGTCTACTTTTTGCATGTTATTAGTTTACATTTTTTGATGCATTATTTAATTAGATAAAAATTAATTGCATTACTATCATTACTATTAAAAAAATCAGGCTTAATCGTCCTTGACAGTCGAGGGCAAGAGAAAAGAAGATTAGGTGAGCATTTTTTATTGTTTTTCATATTTATTATCATAAAAGTAACTAAAATCTAAAAATACAGATCTTTTTATGTTATTTAAGACTAGATTAGGTAAAATAAGTAATAATAATAATGATATAATTAAAATGGTTCACGAGGCACGCATACGAGTGATTCACAACTTATAATAGCACGGATAGCAGTTAGACACAGTTCAAAGGGCAATAAAACAATAAAAGTTAATTATAAATAGATGTATAATGTTACGAACTTAGAGCTACTCAGGATAAATGAATGTTGTTTCATGTTACAGTTCTAGAAAGAAAAAAAGGGTAATTTAGGTCTATTTCGATTTTTTTTTGGTGGTTATGAGGTCGGTCTATTTGACAGATCACGTTTTGAGATAGGATAGAGAAAATAACAGATAAACTATTAAGTTTTACTGAAAAAAACGTTTGAAATGCATTTAAGAGGCTTTAGGGATTACACAAAGGAAATTTGTGATTTTTTGAGACTATGAAAAGTATTTTTAATTTTAACATAAAAATTACTTTTCACACGGACTATTCAAAAGAAATACTCAATATATTAATGGACAAATCTTATTTTATTAGAAATATGATTTTTTTGTATGTCAAAGACATAATATGAAGTGAAAGACTGCCAAATTTTGTGAAGATATACATACTATATCGAAAGTTAGAAGTATTAAATCTGTAAACACTTTAATCGAGTACAAAGAGGTCACGTGGTCAGTCAAATTGATCGAGCCTATGTTGAGAGAGTTAATACACTTCTTACTGATCTTCCAACCTATTACAGTGTGACTTGCAGTTTTCATTCTGACTTGTTAATGAAGTCTTGTAACATGCTTGTCTATTGAACTAATACAAAGACTATTATGAACTGCTAGAGGAACAGAGAAGCAGCATTGTGGACAATGATCAAATGTCAATAGCTGGATCAGCCATCAGTGCATCTTTCAAAGTGTCAATCTTATCACCTGTCAACAACAGGTTCAGCTCATAACATGTTTGTAATGAGTAATTGAGAATCAGTGTTCGATTCCAGAATTTCAGCATAAGAAACAACTACCACATCAAGATGACGTGTCCAAACATATGAACAATCCATATCCACTGCAAGGTAATTTCATAATTTTCTTATAATTATGTATATAACTTCAATTTGATTTATGCATCAGAAAATTTGTATATTTCACAATCAAAATATTTATAATCTCCAGATAATTTTAAAACAAACTTTATATTTTATCTGTTACTTTCATTATCAAATCTCTGAATAGGTTCAGTAAATTTGACTGATCATGTAACAACCATAAAAACTGGGAAATAAATATGAATTATGCTATTTTTCAGTATAGAATGGCTACAAATTTGAACTCAAAAATACAAATGTTTAGTCTAAATACCTTGAATGTCATAACATTATACATTTATATATATTTATTTTTTCTATTATATTGACCTTTCAGTCATGCCTGGCTAACATAAGAGAAGGAAAATGAAACATCACACATGCACTCATGTTACTGTATCCAATAATATAACACTGACTTTTACAAAGTGACCTGTCTTGGATGTGTTTCAGTTGAGTAGTATTTTGTAAAATATAGTCACGTTTCAGTTATTATACATTATATATGTATAAACATTATTATTATTTACAAATATCTTCTTAAGCTTATTTTTCTTAAAACATAGAACAGTAAATAAATAAGTAAAGCAAACAATTATCTCTTCTAGTTATAACCTTTGTACTCGTTTGCTGCTTATCGTGGGTTACTAAGCCTTATAAAATTTTGCATGTGGAGGATATGAAATGAAATAATTTTTTTAGGTTTTATATATATAGTTGAATAACCAAAAAACCATAAATTACTATCTCGATACCACAGAATTCCACTATAATTTATCAAGCTTAGTAACTAAGCTGTTTTTAGGTCTACAAAAGTATGAAATTTCGAGCAGACTAAAGACTCAACTTACCAACTTGAAGTTTTGTATTGACAGAAAAAGTTGATGTCAGAATACTTGAAAATGGCTGAGAAAGCCACTAGGGGACATTCTGAGCTTTTGATTGTGTTTTTCACATGTCATAGACAGAAATAATTTTATATGCAGATGTGTTTCCAAAAATGGAAAGAGGTGCACGAGGCCACTATGTTTGATTCAGCAAAGAGAGAAGATAGGAGGTTTTATTTCATATTCTAGATTGTCAATATCAGTAATTTGAGTTACTAATTTGTAAGAAACTACAGACTTGGTATTTGGACATCACAAACATACCACGTGTACACAAAAATCAATGTTTAGGTGTGTTTTTTAATATTTACTTTTAAATTAAGAAATTAAATAATGTATAATACTAAAATTTGAATTATAACCTACAGTTTGATACCAAATTTAATTACATAAATTCATAAAATATTAGTTCAATAAAATTTTGAATGCGAGTCAACAAACATGATGACATGGTCTTTGACCCATGACCTGTGTGGAAAGGGTTAATTTATGTTGCTCATTTTATTTTATCCAAATGAATGTCTATTTAAGCTGTTTTGTTATCTTTGTTGTTGTTTTAGTGTATCAGTCATGGTGTCATGCATATGAACTGAAAAATGATTGTAGCTCGATTCTAATTTGGCCCGTAACATGTGATTTTAATGTTTGGGTCTAAAAATATCCTGACATAAAGAAGGGAATTGGAAAGTTTTGATATATTTCACTCCCACTAGAACAGAATATATTTCTTTGTTTAGTTAATTTTTTAAATGTTTGTTCAAGTGTTCAGCATGCAGTTAGTGTAATCTTTTATAAGTTGGACATAGGAATATCTTAAACTTGCATTAATTTTCCATCTTAGAAAACGTTTATGTATCATACTCATTTCAAGAGTTGGTACACATGTACTAGTTAGTATGAGATGAGGTTGAACAAGTTTAAAAGCAAATACAGTTAAAATGTAATTCTGATTTAATAATTTATTTAATTATTTTTGGTTCTGTGTGAATCTGTTTTATTCTTAAGCCTGTTTCTGTCTTGGTAGTATCCTGCTCTCTGCTCCAGCAACCAATTGATGTCTTATACAACAAATTATAAACCAGCCAGTAGGTTATAATTTACACCTTACTGTGAATAAAGATTCTGTTTATTTGTTCACTTGTGTTTACTTCATTTTCCTTTGTTGTCCATCTTTGAATTTATTTTTCTGCTTAACATTTCCAGAACTTCCATTATATGGATACTTGATTCTTATTTTTTATTTATTTGTGGTATTCAGGTACACTGATATCCACCATTCTTATTTGGTAGATATCAGTATACCTGAATACCACAAATAAATAAATTTTTATAACAAAATAATCCAATAAAAGTAGTAATCTTCCTCTTTCAATCAAAGTAAATCTACAGCTTAGATGCTTAATTGCATATTAACTCTTTCCACATGGGCTCGGTCAAATCAATTGAGTTCATGACCTTTTTGTACTTGTTACAGTTTCTATATTATAGCTTTTAATACAGTATGTGTATCTTCATAGCATTTGTCAGACTTTCACTAAACATTGCAACACATTTGTACATAAGAAATTCATTTTTAATTAAGTATTTTTAGTAAAGATTTGTTTGTGAATATATCGAGTAGTTTTGTTTACAAGCCGAAGTGAAAAGTGATTTTCATGTTAACATTAAAAATACTTTTATTCAGCTGAATAAAAGTATCTGTAAAATCTCCTAAGTAATCATAAAATGTTATTTTTCAGTAAAACTTTAAATTTATCTGTAATTTTATCAACCCTAACTCTATATATGAGTTTGGTAACAACCAAAACAAAATTCAAAATAAATCTAAATTACCCTTTTTTTCTTTCTAGAATGACTTAAAATTATAACTTGAAACTACACTTGTTCATATTAAATAGGTTTAAGCTGATAACATTATACATCTGTTTATATTTAAATTTTTGGTTTTATTGCCCTTTGAACTAAATATTCCTGCCATAAAATTTGTAAATCGATTGGCCAACATGGAGCTCATGTTACCCTACTCAATTCCATAACACATGGGCTACTTGCAAGCTTCTTGCAAAATCTTTATTATTACTAACCTTATGTAATCTAAAAATGTTTCTAATTACTTAGTTTTAATTACTTTTATAAGGAAATAAGAATAGAAAGATGGAAAACTGGAAACTAAGTTGATGTACATTATTGGAGGGTTCGGTTTAGGATAGTGTAGAAACAAAAGGTAAAAGTGAGGATTGATAGTGGGCAGCCTCTGCCAGTAATTCAATCAATCAAGAATACCCCTGCTAAACTTAAGGGCAAAAAAAGAGGGCCAGGTGAAGATCTCGAAGAAGGGAAGAAAGAAGATGAATATGAGCAGGGAAATGGTAGAAGTGGAATGGGCCACAGTTAAGAAGTGAATGAGAATTGCCCACATTATTCTCTGGAGCATAGTGGAGTGCCTCAAACATGAGGTGTAGGGAGGAGAGGGAAAGTGTAGCAATAAGGCACTGAAGACCAAAACAGACATCAAATAGTCCACACACCCAACACAGGCAAAGCACTGGAGACCAAAACACACATCAAATAGTCCATACACCCAACACAGGCAAGGGTAATGTGGGAATCGAGAATGACTAAAACTGAGAATCTGATGGACAGAGAGGGCATTGTGGGAAAGTAATTGGTAAACGAACAAAAGGAAAATAAATTAAGGTTAGTATTAAGAAGTATGGAATGAGAATACTAACAGAACATAGGGGAAAAGAAAAAGAATGGTGCATACCCATTAAATTAAGTCCTGATAATGCAAGAAAATTTAAGGTTTCTCTTCAACAGGGATAAAAGTTCCCAAAGCATAATCAGGAGGAGGAAACAATCAAATTCGTACTCCTCATTCTTCCCTCAAAAGGAGGGAAAGAAATGCCTAACAAGGAACTGGAGCTAAGGTCTTGGCTACATCAGGGAACCCACTGCTCCATGCACAATGGCCATCACTTTATCCCCAGTAAACATGCCTTCATAAGCCATAGTTGTTACATAACATGTGTGAGGAAATTATTCACTCACACAAGTAGTTTAAATGTTACATGAACTAGTATGTCTATAGTTTGTAGAAAAAAAGAAGGAAATTAAGTTCTTTAAACATCAAAAATCTCACTAAACTGAAAAAGAAAAGAACACGTCTGATGTTTTAAGTGCTGAGGAACAGAATGAAGATTCATGAATGAAAAAGCATAAAGTTAGTGCACATGGAGATGTGTTGCTCTCCTATTGGTGGATGGTTTTTGCTGCATAATAACATCATTATGCAATAGTGCAATTCGTGAGAAATCACAAGAGATTAGATGGGAGTTGCTTAAAAGCTAGTGGCATGCAAATATCTGAGGCAGACGCACAGGGAAGATAGCTAAATTGAAGTGCATATCATCTCAGAAATTGTAGATTTTACAGTATTAGAAATTAAGAAACCAATAGTACACACAATTGATATCAAAATAAACGATAACAGAACCTACTTAATATAAAAAGTTCATAATCTAAAATAAAAATGAATATTTTATTGAATATTAATTTTAAATTTAATTCAAAAATATACTTATTTCTATTATAACTTTTAGCTCACTCTTTACTATGCTCAGAGTTAAATGCCTTTTGTTTCTTTTCTCCATTTTTCCTCTCTGCTTTACCCTCCAGTATTAGTAATTTATATAATTTCAGACAAATATCATTCACAAGCATATTTGATATTATTTATCACTTCTCACCCTTATTCCATACCAATTACTGAATCAATCAGCCAATAATTTTTGTTCATCTATTATTCCCTCTATCTGACTTTTATCCAACCTTACCAGTGTGTTATTAAATTCAATTCCTACAATCTATCAATTTACAAGGGAAATATGCAATAATATCTCTTTGAACTGAATTTTAATTCTAAAAGTGTTATCTCATATAAAGCACAAGATAATAAGATCACTAACAGGAATTTTCCAATTACAACTTCTAACCAGGTAATAAAAATGGAAGCCACGAGAATGTACATTAACAGTATGTATGTCAAAGCATCAAAGAATTCCACATTTACATACCAAAATTACACATCAAATAAACCATGATCCTGTTATTTGAATAAAGAAGGACAATTACCTTCACTTTCTTCAGAACTAGTAACAACAGCTTGCTGCAACACAAATTCACTAGCTTCCTGGTTGTTATTTTGTTTTGCAGCATCCTATAAAAATAAAGTGGAATAACAGGTAAATGTAAAGTTGATTTTTACTATCAAAAATTTATGCTTGATTCTCTTAATTAGATGAAAATATGCAACACTTGTAACATTCTTGAACTATATGTGAGGTTGTCTTGATTATAAACATATAAGTCTAATTACTAAATGTTTTTATTCTGTTTTGGTTGGTATTCTGCTGCTGTCCTGAGAAAAACCATATCTATGGTGGTAGTGAAACTTGTACAAACATCTTGGGTGGTGAAAGCCAACTTGGGTCTTCAAACTCCTCAAAAAGTGACCTCAGATATGTTGGCAACATTGTACTCACTCTCAAATGTGAAGTGACAGAAATAATAATGTTAACCTCAGACACATCCATCTTGCTTACCATGCTGATGACCATTCCACTGGAAGCTTGACAACTGTCTGCTCATAATTACAGAACAGCACTAGGATTTCTTCCCTCCTTGGACAGGTAATATTGTTTGATTTCTAGACACAAGACTGAAATTCATGTAATGGCTCTATCACCACACAAGACCAGTAAACCATGAAACACCACATCAGACACATCCATCTTGCTTACCATGCTGATGACCATTCCACTGGAAGCTTGACAACTGTCTGCTCATAATTACAGAACAGCACTAGGATTTCTTCCCTCCTTGGACAGGTAATATTGTTTGATTTCTAGACACAAGACTGAAATTCATGTAATGGCTCTATCACCACACAAGACCATGAAACACCACGCATATATACACAAAGGCGCTATTGATTCCCTTCTCCTGTGCACTCATGAAGCAGAAGACTGTCTCTGGTAGTGTTATGCATATAGACTTAGTCCTTTTGCTCATGTCACATCCTTTACAGTGTTACATGCACAGTGTAATTAAAGAATTTTATTATCAATGCATGCCAATACACTTGACATGAAAATGTAGTTTATAATTTAGTTTTTATATTATCTACATTTTAAGTTCTTAATTTTAAAAAGAAACACTCATTTGTCATTATTCTGTCATGTGGCACATCTGAGCTACAGTTCCTCCACTTTAGAACTTTTTACATTAAAACTTAACATTTTCATCTACTGAAAATATACTTCTGTTCACACTATAGCTTTATCCCAACAAAAGTTTCTCTTATCTGCCCATCTAAGCATTGATATGAATCTTACCTCACTTGCTCCAGCCTTTATACCCCACTATACTGCCCAAAGCAAGTTAAATCTTGTGATTCTCTCGACCTACATCAATGTGCCCCCTCTCCCAGTTCGTATATTACCTCCCAAGCTCCCTGTTATCACTTCCTTTTCACTTTTCAAGACAGTCCAAATTAGCAGACCCAAAACTGGCCATTTCCTGGGGAGGAAGGGCTGGAGAGTTTGAGAGAAGGTGTTATGGGAAATAGATTTTTGGTACAGGAAACAGAGAGTTTGAGAGAAGGTGTTATGGGAAATAGATTTTTGGTACAGGAAACAGAGAGTTTGAGAGAAGGTGTTATGGGAAAATGTTAACTTCTGAAACACATTTACCTCCACTCACACTATAGATAGAATTCTATATTGACAAGGGTGGGGGGGGGGGGCAGTGAGGGCAAGATCCACACAGAAAGCATCTGCATAGAAAAGAGGTGTGTGAAAATGAAATACAGAAATAGCACACTAGTGTGGTCTGCACTACTTCTGGAACAGGCATGTTCCTTGCCCAGACAACATGAAATTTAATACAGCAGAGGCCTACCAGCCAAAGAGGTGATTTTGTTTTGTTTAGTAATGTCTGAAAGTTACAGAATTTTGCATGTCAAGCCACCAGAATTACGAAGAAAAGGCAAGCAACACAAAAGTGGACAAACCCTCCCCCCAACCTGAAGAAATGCAAAATGCAACAATTCAAACTCGGAATTATGGAACCTTTAATGCCTCACTCACCCTGAAAAAACAGAGATTACCCGGCCCGGGATTTCGAACCAAAATCATAAATTCCCATCTTTAGAGGCAAGGCAAGACTTCCTACCCCCAGAATTAAGATGTGGAACAAACAAAGTCGAACCAATAGCTCAGGAAGTGTCAAAGTGACAGGAAATAAGTCCCACGACACATGAAGACCCAAATGTAGGAGCATACAGTGATGGGAATCCCAAAATCCTTTAGTACACACAACATAACATTAGTCATAAAATTGAGAAATGGATGGAAGATGAATATGAGGCACAGCTATATCCCCTTCTCTAGCCACTGAAGTTTTTCTAGGTAAAAAGACCTATCAGGATACAACAGAACATAGGCTGAATGGTAAATAGTCTTGTGAACATGAATTGCAAACATACCTGAATGTCAGCATCTGCTAGCCAACAACAGAAGAAAATGATGCTTAAGAGTAACACGATGCCTTAGGATCAAAGGGTGGATATTATAGAGCATAGAGAACCACTGTGATATCCCAATTAGGAATCTGTAAAAGACATCGAGGACAGATTACCCAAAAAGATTTCAGAAGCAAGGACAAAACTGAGAACTCAAAAACTGTACGTCTCCCTGAAAAATGAAAAGTACTTAATAAAGCTGCCTTATCCAGAGAAACGCACAAAGGCACCAATTGGCCACATCTATTTTACATTCTTTGGAATCTGCAATACCTTCAAAAATTGATTGTCTGAGAAAAGATGTTTCTCTGAGATCTCTAAGGGCCATAGAAGGAATTCAAACTCCTTCAAGCAAGGCATCACACTCCAAAAGATCTCAGTAATAATCCAACCAAGATGCCAAAAAGAGAGCACAAACTGACAACCTTACCAAAGTAGAAGTCAATAACTGACTAAGAATCTCTGAAAATTGAACAAGACACCTGTGATCGGCTTCAGATAACAGTTGCATAAAAACACACAAGTTTTGTAAGGGACAGACAATTTTGGGAAAACTGAGTTGGTTAAGACAAACAGTAGCATCAGACCTAGAACCCCAAAGAGGATCTAATCCCTGAAGATCAAAATATGGGTTCTCCAAGTGATGGAAAGCTAAGGCATGCTGATCTAAAAAACAGGTAGGACAAGGCACAGCAGTACACTCTCACAATAGATCACCAAATCACCTAACATGCACAACAATGTCTAGCAAAGGTGGAAAGACCAGGTAATTAGCCAAATGATTGTCCCCACCTCCCCAAAAAAAGAAGGAGAAGAGTCATAAGCTACAAGAGAAAAGTCAAGACATTACAAACTTGATGTACTAGTCGCAAAAATGATGCAGGAGGCGACATGATCAACTGAGGCTTCTAATTAGCTGTCTCAGCAAGGAAGGAGTAGGAAAAGTAGGGTCCAAATTTTCACCCATTCGTCCCTGACCCCCCACAAGCTCACTCTCTAAGTCAACAGTAGAAAAACATTAGACTCCACCTTTCTGTACATGAAGGAATAAACATCCTCCACAGATAGGGGGGCCTGCTCTCCAATGGCTAAATAATGCTGGACTCCAGAGTTAGCAGAGAAGGAGCACTAGGCAACTCCATGTCAGAGACATGAAGTTGGGAATTCATATACGAAAACATCTCAGAAATAATTTTTTTCTTTCTTTGTTCTCAAGACCCAAGATCAAGGTCTTAAAAAAAAGGAGTCATCTAAAGCACAGGTATAACTAACTCCATTAAACACTGAAGAGAAACCCACAGCAATCACATAAAATCATCATCTTAATGTTCTGCCATCAAGAAAAGTGAATAGGATGTAATAATGGGGAGCTTATATACGGATCTGGAAAAGGGGCGCACTGAAGTAGGTGGAGAGAATCACAAGATTTAACTTCCTTTGGGCAATATAATGGGTTATAACAGCTGCAGCATATGAGGTAAGATTCATACCAATGCTTAGATGGGCAGAGAAAATAAACTTTTGTTGGGATAAAACTATTGTGTAAGATGAGGTAAGTGTGTTTTGGAAATAAATTGCTACAGCATCCAGCTAAATAAAAACATCAGCTACACATAACCACAAGCAAGTATCATAAAACTGAACCACCTACATTGTAGATTTGCAAAAATATAAATAAATTTATTAACTTCACCAAAGCACCCCCTATACCTAGCCGAT
>NW_013672038.1:20146-21204 GCF_000517525.1 Limulus polyphemus | reverse complement strand
CCTAGCCGATGAACCAACAGAGAAGATCTTCCCCTGCATAAATCTTACAAAGCTTTCTTCAGGTATACCATCAAAATCCTTTAGTTGAGAGAAATTGCTTGATTTGTGGTTTTTAAATTTGGTGCTCCAAATTACAAAAAAAATTTAAAACTTCTTTAAAGCTTACTTTAAAAACTTGGTAAATTACAGTTGTTTTTGGAGCATTCTATTCTCATGACTAATACATATTTTGTGTTTTAAAATGCATATTTAAAAGATACAAGAATTCATTTTTTGTGAGATTCAATGAAGCTTAGGAAAGAATAGCTAAGACTTACCCTAAATGCAAAGGAGCATTGTATGTACATAGTACTACAAATCCTTCTTTTCTTATGTATATTTTACATTTTTCAACAGAAGTAAATAAAATGAAAAAAATTAGAATCTTGTCAGCTTAGCCTAACAAAAGTTAACATTTTCCTAAACAGTAAATGTATTTCCAATAATACTTACCTCCCTCACACATAGCTTTTACTCGACTGCCAGGGTTTCTTCTTTTGCCCATCTAAGCATTAGTCCAATCTTTTCTCGCTTACTCCAGTCTTTTATACCCCACTCAACTGTAATTTGCAACATTTATCTCATGACCCTCTCCACCTATGTCAATGCACCCTCTATTCTGGTACTGTGTATAAGCACCTCATTCAAATAATGTTATCACTTTTTCAAGACTGACTCAATTCCAGTCTCTAGCACCAGCACTTAGTGTGGAGGATTGGAGGAGAGTGTAAGCAGAGGTAAGTATTATTGGGAATACATTTTCAATTTAGGAAAATGTTAACTTCCAAAAGATACTTACCTATGCTCCCACTTATAACTAGAATCCCACATTCATAAGGTGGAGGGGGTGGGGAGGGCATTATCCATACAGAAGACTGGCACCTGAGTGAGGGAACTTCACTACATCCAGAACAGCTATGTTTTTCACCCGAACTTAATTCCTGTATTGTGGGTGGAATTTTACCTAATTTATCATCACTACTGACCAGGCTCCAACCAGATAGCTAAGGTTTCTCTAC
>NW_013672038.1:17322-19890 GCF_000517525.1 Limulus polyphemus | reverse complement strand
GCCATGATCTTTATGTCTCATGTTGATGAATCAAGCAATAGGACAACAAACTATATATATACGTATACTTATGAATAGATCCCAACCTGTAGCCTTAGAATGATGCATTTCAAGCCACCGTAATCACAATGAGAAAATAAGCAACATTGAAGTGTACGAACATTCTTCTCAACCTGAAGAAGTCCAAATGGCGATACTCCTGCTCAGAATGACAGGATTGTGTATGCCTTACTCAACCTGAGGAAACAGAACTCATTTGGTCTGTAATTATGAAAACTTATTATCATTCCACAACCATGTGGGCAAGACAAATTCCACTTGCACCTAGATTTATGGGGAGGATGTGGAACAACAGTGCTCAACCAAGGACCCAGGATGTTCCATGAACAATGTACTGAATCAATATTGATCAAAAAGAAGGGCCATGCTCAACCCAACTGGATAACTGAGCATTAAATCTGAACCAGTATTACCAGTAGGCTCCTGCATAAACTGGTGCCACTCCTACTGACAGGGAAAAACTGGGGTAGGAGGGCCTCCAACTTCACCCTCTTCTCCAAGAGTGAAGGAATTTACTCTAACACTCTGGAGAAAAAGCATCTGTCCACTACCCCAGTGACTGGAAACCAGGTGTGGTAAGAACACTCTAGCTCCACTAGTAGAATCTGGGGGGTAATGCATGTTGAGGAATCCTGACAAACAGTGCAATAGGTGAACCAAGTTCACTATATTTTTAAAAGCAAATTGACCCCTACTTATACAATCCAATGATTGGCAGAGACAGGCAGTATTCCCTTATGCTTTACTCATGATAGTCCATGAGTGGCGGTCCGGCATAGTACAGTAATTCCACCCGGTCAACCTATAGGTGGTCATTTAAACAGAGCCTGTTGAAACCTGTATAAAGTATATTGAATTAGTGGTTGCTAATAGGGAATTGGTTTGAGAAAAGCACACCTGCCTGAGCAACACTTTCCACACAGAATGGGATCCAGTGAAAATGAGGTAAGGGAACCCCCTCCGTATAATCTAGCAAAGACTGTTACGATAGCAACAGGGGGTAGGAAAAAACCCTCAGACAAAGAGACTGCCAGATCATGCAAATAATGTGAGATAACAGTATTGGGAGAGGTCCATATACTACTCAGCACAATGACAGTGGGCAATTCAACTGGGCCTCTAAAAATATAGTAATGTGATAAATCTGATTAGACATGACTCGCAGAAAATTCCTCACCTTCAAAGAAAGGCCAGAATAAAAAGTTGTTGTCTAGCATCTCTAAAGGCATTAGTGCAGACAACAAAACCTTCAAGACCCTCACTGAACATGACCACGATCAAAATCTTATCAGAAACAGAAGTGAGAAATAGCGATTAGTGAAAAGGATGTATCCCCTTTCCTGTCTGACAGTAAGAAAACTAGTATGAGGTCATAGAGAGAATGAAAAAGTGGTCTGTGGACATACAGTGCAAATCACTCCAACCAGTGATGTCTGTAGGTTAGCAGCAATGAAAAATAAACCTTCAGGTAAAGGGAATACATGGCATATAAGAGTCAGGTCACAAACAGGTGTTGAGAAAGAGCATGTAATGTTACCTTAATATACCTGTTAGGTAACTGGAATTGTAATTTGGGACGAAGGACCCAAAGGTGACTTTAGGAATCCAGAGAGTACTGGGGATTAAAAAAATACATATATAGTCACGATAATCGATAAGGCTGCCTTAAACAAGGCGATTGTGGAAGGTGCAAAAACCTCTGCCAAAGAGCTAGGTCAAAAAACGAGTTATGGTTGGCACTTCAGCACAAAATACACTATTGCCGATATACATGTCATTTCCATTTACAAATGTTCATCTCAGACTAGGAAAAACTAGACAGTTACATAGCAACCCTAGAAATTAAACCCTGATATCATGTGAAAGACTGTGTAACCTCTATGCCTGAAGCTTGAGCTTCTGGATAGCCAAATGTACCATACCAGATTATGGCTGCCTCCACAGAGATAACCTAAGAAGAAGTGAAAGGAGTTGACACTCCGGAAGGTACCACAAAAGAAGAAACCAGGTTGTAGCAGCCAATCTGGTGCTATCAACAGGAACCAACAATAGGTTGGAACAAGTCATATTTAGTACTCTGGGTAACATATGAAGTGAAGAGAGGGCCTAGAGGTTGTAATCACATCCTGTCATAATGGAATGCATGCATCCATTGCCAAAGCCCGAAGATGAGGTACTGGAAACCAAACTGCAAGTAGTTGAGTGATCAATCAGAGGCCAACCCACAAGTCAGGTTTGCAAAATAAGAGCCAATCCAAAGAACCTTGCGATGAAGCATCTATTGTTGGGAGAATCTGTTTGGATTGAGACAACTGGTCCAAAGGAATGAGATCCAAAATTCGAAAATAAGGAGCACTGGACCAAGTGTCTCCTACATGAGAAACACAAGAAACCACCAAGATATTATCAAAGTGAGGCCTCACAATTTTTCTTTTAATATGCTAAGACCATGAGGCATTGCTTGTTGAAGAGCAAGAAAGTCTAAAACATTGTGTAAGGAAGCCTCTT
>NW_013672038.1:14979-16588 GCF_000517525.1 Limulus polyphemus | reverse complement strand
TGATGACATTATCTGAATGAAGTGCATATATACGGTACCAGGATGGAAAGTTAATTGATGTAGGTGGAGAGGGTTATGAGATAAATATCTCCAAGGGCAATTGAGTGGGGTATACAAGACTGGGATAAGCCAGAAAAAAATCAGACCAATACTTAGATGGGCAAAGGAAGATAATCTGGCAGTCAGTGAAATAAAATGTATAAAATTTCACAAGCTTGAATATGGTGTCTAACATGACATGTACATGACTGACTGCTTATATTAGCTATACTAAAAATGGCTAATGGGCTCCTGCTGTGATTCATTGCTTTTGACAGTGGACAAACTGCTCTTGTGGTCCAAAGTACAGGCAATAAAACCATAAAATTTAAAGAAAACAGATGTGAGGAGGATAATGGTTGGAACTGTTAGGTTAAATAATTTGAAACTTACTAATCAAAACTAAAGAAAAGAATGGGACTGCTAATTTTATTTCATAATTTTCAATT
Source organism: Limulus polyphemus (assembly GCF_000517525.1). Classification (NCBI taxonomy): domain Eukaryota; kingdom Metazoa; phylum Arthropoda; class Merostomata; order Xiphosura; family Limulidae; genus Limulus; species Limulus polyphemus. The sequence continues at coordinate 16,100 of NW_013672038.1, read as the reverse complement.
TTTCTTATCACTGTGCATTGATAATATCTCTAGAGCTAGTGTGAGGGTAGAGAAAATAACTGATAAACGTTTTTCTGAAACAAACTTATGATATATATATATATATTTAGGAGGTTCAATTGGTTATGTAAATGAAATAAGAAAATTGTAATATAAGTATTTTTATTCTTAGTATGAAAATCACCTTTCAGACTGATTCAGTGAATGTTTCAAGAACTTATAGACGAATGCTAGCAGAAATACTTTAATGTTTAGTGTTTATTAAAAACTTACCAAATTTCATGAAGATAAATGTAATAAATTCAGTTATAGTAAGTAGGGTTTCACTGTTTCAAGGTTGGGTCAAATTGACCAGTTTTGCATTGAAAGAGATAAGGTAAGAAAAGGTAAGAACATCTCAAACAGCTAAAGAATGCATCATCTCCTTTCCATGTAACCCATCAGTGAACATATCTACGAGAATATTTTCATGATCTCCAGGGTATTCTTTACTATGCAGATCATACACATAAGTGGCAAATTTATCTGTGGCACCTCTCTTACAAATCTTGAGCTTGACCTGATGAATAATTCAGTTTTCCACTAGGTTGAAACATCAATGCAACTTGGCAACAATTGTGTCCCTGTCCCAGGTTTTTGTCTCACTCATGTACTTGTTAGAATCGAAAGTTGTATCATCCAATCTCAAGCTAAGGAGTTGCACCACCTGTTCCCGAAATCAGTCATTTGAAACAATAACTGAAATTACATATAATTCTTTAAAAAACAATCCATGTCCTCTTTTAGCTGCATCTTTGAACATAAGGACGAGATCTGCTTCGCTTCAGTCACGAATACCTGTGGTTGTGTTAAAAGTTTCTTACCTACAGAGACACCTAAATATCAAGAGTAGAGTGAAGTGGGCTTGTTCAGGAACCCCTACAATCGAAAAACCATCATGTCCCTGCCCTTTAGAGGTAGAGTGTCAAAGTGTTATAAACAGCTCGATTATCAGTTCTGCACAACCACAAGCTTCTCCATGACCCATAATCAGCATGGCAGGGGTATCTCCAGTCTTGGAGAAGTTCATGACTGCTCCATGGATCAGCAACTTCACAAGTGATGCTTGCAGTCTTATCTGC
>NW_013672038.1:12169-14052 GCF_000517525.1 Limulus polyphemus | reverse complement strand
CAACTCTTTCAGACAATCGTCTCCCCTTAGTGACCAACTCTTTCAGACAATCGTCTCCCCTCAGTGACCAACTCTTTCAGACAATCGTCTCCCCTCAGTGACCAACTCTTTCAGACAATCGTCTCCCCTCAGTGACCAACTCTTTCAGACAATCGTCTCCCCTCAATAACCAACTCTTCCTCTTAGTCAGAAGTCTTTCAACTTACTGAAATGCCATTTCTCAAAGTATGAAGTCTTTAAATGTAATAACATGAATTAAGGAGAAAAAGGAAAATATATCTCCAGAAACACGAAGAACTTCATAATAAATATACTGTAATCACGGTACCAAAGTTTTCTCTTTCTACCTACCCTATGGTGTTCTCAGATGCATTGATTTCCTACAAGAGTGTTCATGTATGCTCCACAGAATAACAGGAGGTCATACTACAGAGTAAATCTTAATTCTCTGACTTTGGCAGACATTGGATACAATGTATAAGAAGATAAAACAATCTTTATTATTAAGTTAAAAAAAGAAAAGAAAATGTGTATGACAAAGGACAGTGCTTTTACTATAGAAAGCAAATACATGGTCTGCCTGGTGCATACCAAACTCACTGTTTTGCTTTCTATCAGCTATCATTTTTAGGTAAAGAAAACTTTATAGTCAGATCATTACACCTAGTATGAGCTGTTTTTTTTACCATTTAATATTAACAGCATATTAACAAGCAACAAAATCCCCAGAGTTAGCAGAAAGCTAAAAAACATTGTGCATCATAAATACATGTTAGTATAGCCATGTCCTTTACAATGCATGTGAAATATTTAATAGTGTTTGTTTATTTTATTGTTTGGCATTTTATGGCACAAAGCAATGAGACTCTCTGCACCAAACAATACATAAAGATCTCAAAGGTAAAATACTATAAAATGTAAAAATAGATTGAGTTAAAAACTGAACAAAGCTACAAAAATCAAGTAAAAAATTAAATTGAATTAAAAAGACCTATGGCCTGCAAGTAGCTAAAAACACAGTTAAACTAGATAGTGTCACCATTGCCAATGACACTGTCCAATGTCATGGGTAAGCCCTGAGAAAAAACATGCCAGAAATGTTGCCATCATTCGCAGTCATAACAATGGCATGAAAGCAACACATCGGCAATTGTAACTTCAGTGTCACAGAGGCCACACATTGGCAGATTATTCCTACATCAAAGAAAATCATGGGTTAAAAAACTGTGACCAATGCATAGCATATCCAAGATAACTTCATTCCATCAATCCTTATGGAAACTAGATGGCCAAATAACAGTAGGTTTGATCTGGAAAATCTTATGAAGTTCCTCACCCCAAATGGGCTGTCAACAGGTGCAAAGCCAAGCTTTGACCATAGGATCATGGTCCATATATAGAATAGAAACAGCTGTGACATAAGACAGATTTAGCTGCAATGTCAGCAAGCTTATTCCTGTGAATACCAACATAGACAGGTATCCAGAAGAACTACATTGAAACAGAAGACAGTGAAAAGTGGGCCAGTCATTTCTGAATATTGACAAGAACAGGGTAAGAACTTAAATTAACCCGATGACCACCAACTACTAACTGTCTTAGTAGCCAATACAAGTCTTGCTATATTTCATTCCAACAATAAAACTAGTTGACGAATATTTTTGAAAATTCATAAATACTTTGACAAATGTAGGTAGTTTAAGAAACATAAAGCCTATTACTTTTAACAAATTTAGTTTTTTTGCATTATGATCTTTAATATCTTGGAAAATTACACTACGAAATAGTATTTATAAGAAATGATTACGATTCCCATGCAGTTTTTCCGGAAGCAACTTTTCTAAGGCTTATAGAAAAGCCCTATTGGCCAGTATGTAATCACA
>NW_013672038.1:2021-12148 GCF_000517525.1 Limulus polyphemus | reverse complement strand
GAGATTACCAAATGATACAGACACCATATATTACAAATAAAATTACTTTACAGCACTTAAAAGATTAGTCCTGGTCACATTCCTCTCATTATAGGCAAAATTTATGTTGGAATTCGAAACTTAAGCTCTTTGGTGTATTGAGACCCCTACTGTGAGAATGTCATAGCATCCCCTGTTTTCCTGAAGAAGAATAGTCAACTATTCAAAAGCGCTCGAGTTTTGGGTCTTATTTTAAGTTTATAGTTTCCAATGTATTATTGAGACAAATGTATTTAGTCTGTTTCACAACCAACATATGGGTTTTATTGCTGCCACTTGTACACTGAGTTTTAAACCATTTGCAAAATATCAGAATAAACTTTATATATATATCAGTTAGACTGTTTCAATTCTAAAGCAACAAAAACAGAAGTGATGTGGGTCTTACTACAAAGTAAAGATTGTAGGAAGGAAAAATATAAAATTCTTATGTGGTACTGGTACTAGTAGTATTACGCACAAATCACACAAGTTTATCATTCTAAATACTGAATATAAAATTACGCTAAATTATTGAACTTACAATTACTAATTTAAATGCAAAAGAATATAAAAATCACAAACTCCGAGTTCAACGTGCTAAGTAATTCATGTAAAGACTTTGCACTCGCCACTTGATAGCTCTTAACACTAACAATCGTGGATCAACTTCTTTCCTAAAATATATATCTATTTTGAGTTAATTTTTCAATATAATGATTAATATAAATAAATATACAATACAGCATTAAATATATATCTATTTTGAGTTAATTTTTCAATATAATGATTAATATAAATAGATATACAATACAGCATGACTGACTTAAGCTACTATAGAAAAATAATAAAAGTCACATACATCCCATGCAGTTTTTCCAGAAGCAACTTTTCTAAGGCTTATAGAAAAGTACTATTGACCAATACTAAATACAACCTCTACATAAAACGGTAGTTACTATAATAAGCACCACCCACATTCATATTGTAAAATTCAGAGAACAACGATTCATCACATGCTTTGCTTATCATTCTATGATTTGTCAAACGTGAAATACAGCGATTGGAATAACATGGTATTGAAACTGACACCTTCGACTAGGATTGGCTAACCACAGCCAAGGGAACTGGCTTGGAGAAATCAGCGGGGAAATCACACAACCAACAGTTATTTATAGTCTCAAACGTTTTTTGGGATTTTTTTTATTAAATTTCCCTTTAAACTTCATTAAATAACACAATTTTGTACAAATAATTGAATGTTATGCTACTATTTACAAAAATAAAATCTGAAATCCAATAAAAGATAAGTTCTCTATAATTTTTTCAATTCACAAACGTAATTTTGTCCTCACGATAAGACAAAATGGCCATGGCAGGTAAGAGGTTAATTGATTCCAGGGCTAGCAGAAAGCTAAGAATGTCGGTGTAAATAGTACAGTTAGAGTAGTGCTTAGTTTCTATGTGATCCAATGCAAGAGAAATGGCAACAATCGGCAGTGAACATAGAAACCGTAAATGGGAACCTGTGAGCAACCACTGAGCCACAACAAACCATGGCAGAGCCATAGATTCACCCGATTTCAAACCATGCATAAAAAATTGGAACAGAAGAATGATTCAAAAGATGTTTGGCAAAGAGAAAACAGTACTTCCAATTGTGAGTATCCACCTTCCTCAGATGACTCAAAGAATGTGTTTGTTTGTAATTCACCACAAAGCTACACAATGGGCTATCTGTGCTCTGCCCACCATGAGTATTGAAACTCAGTTTCTAGCATTGCAAGTCCACAGACATACCGCTGTGCCACTGGGGTGTAACTCAAAGAAAGGTCACAAGTGGGGATGGTAATGAGCCATGGTGGGATGTGCTGATCACTGGAGTCAGCAATGTCATCCATTGACAGACCCAATTCAGCCAGCTGCATCTGGATAGGAAGGCCAAAAGAAGGAATGGCAGAATGTTTATTCAGAAAGAGCATAGCCCACTGAAGAAGAAGGACACAACACCAGGTGGGATACTGTGGTAAGAATCGAAACTTGGTAGCATACTGCAAAGAAAGTTGCAAACAGTGGAGGTGAAGAAGAGAATCATGGGACTCAGTGTACAGACTCTGAACTGGCAAAGTGCAGAAACTCCATGCAGAGCCAAAGCCCCAGTTGGTGGACAGGGTCCACGTCTTCAAGGCAGAGGGACCTGGCAGAACCACAAACCAGAGACTCATAGTCCACCTTGAAACATACGAAAGCACAACAGATCTTCAACAGTGAACATCGATCCACTCCCTGGGAAAACAGGTGGAAGAGAGGACAAAGAGAATGTTCAGTGCTCTTGTACAGTTGGCAAGAAGCTGCTTGATGTGAGAAATGAAAGTAAGCTTACAGTGAAAGATAAGCTCCAAGAACTTCACTCTAGGAACTATGGGAAGAACAACAACACTGAGATGTAGCTCAGGATCGGGGTGTAAACGCCGTTGGTGGAAAAAATGAAAAGCGAACAGTTTTAGAGAAAGAGAAGGTGAAACGATTTCCTGTGGTCCACTTGAACAAACAAATGATGGCAATCTGAAGCTGCTGCCCAATTAAAACTCATGTTTGTCGACTCACAAGAAATGTGGAAGTCGTTGACATAGAGGCCATTTGCAACCGTAGGAGGAAGTTGTTTAGTGATAGCATTGACTTTGATACTGAAAAGAGTGACACTCAGGACACAGCCGGGTTTCTGCATGAAGGAACAGGAAATGGTCACACCCACACAGACTTGGAATCAACTGTCACGTAAAATGTTACAAATAAAAATGTGTAAATGGCCACGTAACCCATATAAATGGGGGTCCTGTAAAATGACAAACCTCCATATAGTGTCATAAGCCTTCTCAAGATCAAAGAAGACAGAAACAAGATGTTCTCTCTTGAGGAAAACTTCCCTGATCAAAGTTTCAAGTTGAATCAGGTGATCCATGGTGGAGCACTGTGGATGAAAATCACATTGAATCGGCGAGAAGAGGTTTTTTGATTCAAAGAACCAAATACAAGGAACATTAACCATCCTCTCCAGGACCTTACAATGTTAAAGCAATTGGATGATAATTGGAAGGGCTCTTGTATCCTTTCCAGACTTTGAAAAAGGGAGAACAATCAAACATCTGGAAAACCATTCTCCTGCCAGATCCGGTTAAAAACAACCAGAAGAAGGGTAAGAGAGGCAGGAGAAAGATGGTGCAGAGAGATGAAGAGCAAGCTTAAGTTCCACCAATGTAAATGGGCGATTATAATCAGAGAGACAATCAGTCCAAAAGGAAAGGGGCAATAGGTCAGGTTGAGACTTAATGGCCAAGAAGGCAGGGAAAAACAGAGGTGCTGGAAAGGTAAAAAAAGCACTCCCTAAGAGTATCAGCAATACTCTGCACATCAGCAACTTCTTTGCCATTGGAGAGTAAGATGGAAAGGGGATGGGAAGAATACCTCACACTGATCTTCCAAATCTTATCTTAGGTGATTTTGGAACTGGTGGAAGAAGTAATGCTGGTTGTGAACCTAATCCAAGATTTCTTCTGGGTTTGACATCTGACATGCCAAGCATGGGCACAGGCCCACTGGAAAGCAATGCAGTTAGAAAGTATGAGATACCTGCAAAATGCATCCCAGGCTCGTTTCTGAGCCTTCTGTGCCTGCTGACAGGCAGGAGACTACCATGCAGGAAAATGAGATGATTTGTGACTAATACATTTCAAATCCACCCTACCTGAATCACTTACACACAGTGGAAACTAATTATGATGGGAAAAGCATATATTCCCCACTGAAGTAAAGGTAAACACGTAAAGTAGTTCACACCATTTCATGTTAAGTGATTTTTACTGAAGAATGCAATTTACTCTTACCCTTTCGGTTAATGATAACAACAAATGTCTTGGTTGTTGTGTATAACGTTATAACAAAATGGCATTATTTGAGTATCTACACTAGCTCTATGTGTGAAGGAGACCACATGCTTAAAAAACCTACTTTTATTTCCAAATGGACATACCCAAAATATCTCTTGATACCATGTTTAGAGTACGATCAAATCAAATTATATACTTAAATTTTAGACTTTAATTTTTTATTTACTGAAACATTTCTAATTATTGTCATGAAAATAAATGACCATGAAGGAGAACACATGATTACGGCGACATGTTATTTTGGATACTTTCATATGTAAAAAGGAATGGTTCAATCAACTAATAACAAATTTTCAAAACATAAATGTTCACTCATTAATCACAATAAAGACTTGAGTCATACTTACAATTTTTGTTTGTGTTATTGCTTTGAAATTAAATATTTCTGCTGGAGACATGCTACTTTTAACACCCCACCATTGTTTATTTCCTTGGTTTGCTGGAAAAACTTGACACAAACTAAACATATTATATATGTTTGGAAAGCTCTGTCCATTGTCTATCATTTAGAAATTATTATATGGTTTTATAAGGTACATACTCAAAGAAATTTGCCCCAGAACACTGGCGACATCAAATTGGACACTTAAAAAGCCTGGCCCATATGACCGAGATGGAACAGGGGACAACAACCAACAACTTCCAAGCCTCTGGATAAAAAATGTTGTTTACAGTATGTAAACGTTGTACTTCATTCTCTTCCACCCAATTAGGACAAAATGGAAAGTAACAGAGGTAGGAACCATCACAAGTGACACAGTGATGGTACAGTTGATACTCATAGGCATCATGGTCTTTGCCACCACAATGAGAACACATGAAAGATTCACAACAAGATGTCTCAGAATGTCCAAACTGCTGACACTGGAAAAACCTGAGTGTTAGGAATATAAAGCCATACCTTACAGTTCAGATAACTTTCCTTGACAGTAGCAGGCAGATGCGGCAATAAAAGCTTCAATACAAGAACATTGCTAGGCACCATAATTCCTTCTTTACGAGTGAAGATATGTCACACAGCTGAAACTCCTTGGCTGGAGAAACCAGTGAGGTTCTCCATCTCGGGGATGGTCTTTAAATCCTTATGTATGATAATTCCTCATGAGGAATTGAAAGTAGCATGGGAAGTAATCTCAAGGTATGTTCCCAATGACCTTTTCAGGAGGAGCTCGCTATGATGTGGCACAGATGTTTCAACCAAAATATCCCCAGAACATCACTTTTCACTAACTATGGAGAGCCAGCAAGCCCCTCTAATCCCATCTGGTTTAAAAAGGGAGACATTTGCACTAATGATTTCTCAGTCAAAGAATATAAAATTAGAAAACAAGGTACAGGAACTGACTTTGGTGGTGACTATAGTCACTTACCTATTAACTGCTGTTATTAATTTATTTTTTTGTAGTTTTGGGAGATCCATATGAAGAGGAAAAAGCTTCAGTGCCCACTGACCCCATCCACCATGGAGTCCTAGAAGGGGACACAGTACAATGATAAACAAGGACAGTGTAGAAATGCTTGGGCTTCGTGAGCACTATACCTAAAAACCAGCATCAGACACAATGTCCACAACACCCGTTGTGAATGCCCAACACTGATACTCAGTTGAGTCTATCCCAACAGGACCAACTCATCTACAGGAATTCAAGGCCAAAGTGGTGTGTTAAAGTGCCATTGACACCCCTCAACCACAAGGATCCTCTCCTCCCCTTCACAGGTCACCACGCACGGCAAACATGTGGATGGATGTTCAAATCCCAGTGGAGGTAAACTAAAAATACAGAACCTTCTTTGGGAGATCCCCTCACCATGTACAGGAATCAACATTGATGGGATTTAATAGTGACTAACAGTGTTAAAACACTTTTTTCACACATGTAGCATATTCACCAATTTTATTGCAAAGTATGTTAACATTACAAAATTAACCTGCAAAAGTTTGTGCATTAACCCTTATCATTAATGAAAATAAGTATGACAAATTACATGTAAAATCATAACAAAAGTATGATGATAAAAATAAGTTACTTACTAAAAAAATTGTACCTCCCTTCTGTTTATTCTCTGTAATCATTACAGACTCAGACATTATAAACACCTGTATGCAACAATTCAACAAACAGTAATAAAATTAAATATGAAACATTGTACAAGCAACTTGTTATTTAAAAATGTTTGTTTCAGTAGTTTCAACTTAATTTTTTTTTATAATAATACTTCTGGTATGTTATTAGAATGATTTTTTGATGTTATTTACATGAAAACAAGTATAAACTAAGCATTGTCCATTACAACACTATTTAATATTAAAATAATGGATACTGCAATAATACTACAAGTTGTTACTTCAAGTTCACAACCCACAAAGTGAGCTGGTTCAACACAGGTTTAATATGAACAATTTATGGCAAGTACAGGTAAAAGGAAAATATATATGTTTGTGATTTTGCATATAAACCTCAAATGGTTTAAAACATTATAAGTTACATTCACCAAGAGTTTTAAAGTGTTTTTTCACTGAACTTTCATATCAAAGTTGTTGTTATTAAGCACAAAGCTACACAAAGGGCTATCTGTGCTGTGCCCACCATGGGTAATGAAACCTAATTTCTAGCAGTATAATTTACCACATAAAACTTGGGTCAACATATGAAGACACTGCTTGAATAAAGTTCAGTTCTGTTTCATGAAACATTCTAACATTAAGCAAATAAAAACCCTCATTAATAAGATAAAACAATTAATGAATGTTCTATTACAACTGCTATTGACATACCTCAGCATAATACATTTTAACCCTTTAGGGACAATATATGTCAGTTGGAAGAAAATTATGTAGCTCTAGTGAAATGTCTTTCCAAAATAAAACTATGGATGAAATTGCTTGAAATTTGACAAGAATGTTCCTAAAAGTACATATGTTCAGAAAAATAAAATATTAAATTTTTTCTATTGTTTCTAATAAAAATTCTTTATTTCATGTAGTTATATGCACTCGGACCCTAGTTACTATTTACATGCTCTCATCAATTACAATGTAAACTCGTGCAGCCAATCCTGAGAGCCCAAAAAATCACTTGATCTTCATTTGGAGGCTTCAATATGAAAACTTCAAAAATATTAAACGCATACGTATTTGGAACAATCCTCAGATGTCTAAGCCAATCTAAGTCAATGTATCCAAGCTTGAGGCCTTCCATACCCCTTTGACTCCCAAATTTCTAAAATATGAATTTATGGTATTGAAGGAATCCACAATAGTTAATACCAATTATCAAGCAAGTCAGTTCAGTCTAACCTAAGGACCCACAAACCCTTTGATTTCTAGTTTTAGTATTCTCACAGTAATCATCTTTTTTTTCCCTCACTTATCTTCTGTGTGGATCAAGAGCAGTTTTCATTACAGCTTGTCACTTTGGCTTTTAACCAAATACTACAAACTAATCTGTCAAAGTGGTATAATACTACCTTAAGGTGAGTATGTTACCAAATCTAATTCTATTCATCAAAACTAAATAATAATGTAGTGAATATTTTTGAATACAAAAGATTACATGATTATCATACAATTTGAACAACACTACATCTTATTAGTCTTTATCTTTTGTCTTACCTGTATGTATTTTACAGCATCACAATGTAGCTCTTGTGCCAAGTCTGAATCTTCTGGAAAACTCTCAGACTTACTAAGAACACCATATTTCCTTTGTTTAACTTTTTTTATCTTTATTGGGATTTTATCTAAATGAAATGGAAAAAGAGTAATTCAGCTAATACTATTGTTTAGTTTTCTTAAAACTGCTTCTACATGTGTTAAATATTAATGTTTGATTACCTTTTATTACCATATATTATAACCTTTGTATACAATACACTTACTATCAACCTGTACTGTACTTTTATTACACACACATATCAGTTCTGAACATTTTACAAAATTAATTATAAAAAAATTCATTTCACTGTTTCATATGCTTACTTATATATATATATATACGATTTTCATAAAAAACCTTAGGAGTCTTTAACTTGTTGAAAGCTATGATAATTATATACTTTCCCTAATCAGATATCATGCTTTTCAAATTAACAAAAACACAAAGAAACATGACAATAAATAATAAAATTAAGCTAATACTACCAAATACAGCATAAAACTTGAAACAGAAGCTACCTAAAGAGGTTTAAGAGAATGCCATTAGCATTTCTCGAATGTTTGTGTAAAAATATAGGTTAAAAGAACTTCAACTTTTAAAATGAATGTTATATATATATATATATATAACTTGTGCTACATTTCATTAGACAGATCACAAAACTTGCACACATGGTGTTAGAAATTCATTTACTTACTACAGTGAGTCTATACTTATATACGTATTTGAATTTTGGTGATAAAGAAAATGTGAAGCCCAGTCTGTTATTTAATTGGCCATTTTTCACTGAGTTACACCAGTTCAGGAAAGTACAGCAGTCTAACTCCTTGATAAGCAGCAAATCAAATGGACTTTAGGTGCATAAATTAAGTCAATGAAAACTTTTAGATGGTAAAGTAAAATGAAAATTTACTTCAAGTACTATAATGGAAACAGTTGTATGGCAAAGTTAGTTATGAAGAGCACAATCTAAATTAAAGAAAACACTAAATTTTACATTTAATGGAAAAAAGAATAAGCAGAATCATGATAATTAAATCACAAGACACAAATACTTAACAGCACTTAACTTTCAGCTTTGCATATAATTTTTGTAATAAGAGCTTATTAAAACACCAGCTTTATAAGATTTGTCATTTGGTTGTAAAGAGAAATATTTTTATTCATATTCAGGATTGTGAAAGGCCTGGGCTAATAAAAAGAATATTGTGATCTTATTTTCTATTTGTGATATTCCACTTAGTTCATAAATGATTACATGACTAATAAAATACAAAACATACATATACCTTATTCTAAGATAAGACATACAATAAATCTTTCTAGAAAAAATATAACACTGGTGGATGTCCAAATTATTTCAGAAACTTCTGAACTTGTTATACAGTACAGAATGGTGTACCAAAGTGGCAAAAGAAACTACTACTGGCAATAAACAGGATCTGGTTGACTGGCTGAAAACTTGAGGGAAGGGAGAGGACAAGACAAAACTGGAAAGGGTAACAAAACAAATAGGAAGTATTTTTAAAATATATGAGTTAATAAGAAAAGTCTAGAAGGATGGTTAGGCATCAACATAAAAGGTATATCTCAAACATCATGCTAAGTGTAAGAGTGAATCTCATGATTCACCAAAGCACCCATATAACCTAAGTTAATTTTCCTTCATGCATCTCCTACAGTGACATGTGTGAACTATTAAATTATACTTAGAAAAGAATTTGAAAGTTAATTTTGTCATCGTTAATTTTGGTGTGACTGCCTGATTCTGAAATATGTAAATTCAAGAAAGTGCATTCAACTGCATAACTGTGTGGGGTAGATTTTGACCTTCAAAGGTTTAGTAGACATTACCAAATGAAGATTCAAACCTTTGATAATACTGATTTGCATAATTTACAAATGATATCATCATAACTACAAGTTTGCATTTAATTGGAAACCTTCTTATTTTACACAAAATTCATACAATGAAATAAAATATTCGCATGTAGTTTAAAAATATGTCATATAGAACAGCAATCAAGTTTTTACATTTTAAATAAGTAAACCTATGTACTTTGTTTATGTACACATACATATCATACTTGTATAGTTACATACAGTAAACTTGCACTGCAAAAGTACCCTATTGTGGCTAATTAAAAGAACTGTAGTTGACTTAAGAAAAACAAATCATTATTCAACAGTCACTATTCTAAGCAGATTAAAAGTCGCAGTCTTTTTAACAAAAAGCTGTTTATTAATTAAAGATACCTAATAAACAGGAAAATAGAACAGAAGAGCACTAACAGTTTAATTAGAAAAAAACTTCAACTATAACAAAAAGTTACAAGAATGTTATTACCAATCACATTTTTTTAACAATATTTTTGATTATTTAAACACACACACACTGGGGATGGGGAAGGAGTGTAGAGTTACACCATTTGTGATTATTTAAACACACACACTGGGGATGGGGAAGGAGTGTAGAGTTACACCATTTGTGATTATTTAAACACAC
>NW_013672038.1:0-1204 GCF_000517525.1 Limulus polyphemus | reverse complement strand
TTCTCTACTATATCAATAATCTATTATCATCAACATACAGTGCAATGAAATGTTTAAAATTAACAAACAGAAATATGTATATACCTTTCAGCTCTTCATAGAAATTCACTAGAATAGTCATCTTTCATGTATGCTTAATTTCCCATCTTTTTCTTTTCATTTATAGTTTAAGTTTTCTTTTCAAATTCTTTGTTTTTATTCGTGCCAATATGTCAACCGATGCTCGCAGGCCTTTATGAAGTTATTTCAGCAGACTCTGCCATATTGTTTATAAAGCTTTCATAATCCAAGTCACAAGTTAAACATATAAAAATCATTAAAACATTCAAATATGAGTTTTAAAACACAAATAATACAAAGTATAAAAGTAAAACCTCAATACAGTTTAACTGTCTATCTAACTATAGCATATTTAGATAAGAAATCACCATAAGTGCTACAGTCAATCAAGCAGACAACAATACCAACAACAAACCATTGGTGGAGTATAGTGTAAACTGAGTTCTTTCTAACAGCTATATACACTTGTGTCAACTAACTACATGTATGTTGTAAATCTCACAGTAAAGTATACAAAGTGGACATGGCACCCATCAAGGGTTGGAAAATTTATTTCTCTTTCCCAGTGAATATAGTTTTAAGACTTTGTATCTTAGGTGTCAAAATGGGATGTAGAACTACAATGTCATATACATGTCAAACTTGTGCATTTACACTCACAGCGAGTGGATCCTGTGACACAAAAACTGCAGTTTAAGCATTTTTTTAATCATTTCTTTTGAAATAAAGGAATTAAAACATAGATAACATAAAAATTCAAATCACAACATACATTATATTGTTAATTTTATTGACAAACATGGATAGTAAAGTTGTTTAATTAAGGTTTGATTGTAACTCAGTAATGTGCATAGAAATTAATTGAAAAATGGCATTGTCCTGATAGGATCAAATAACAATAAACTAGTAAATTGAAACAACTATGTTAAAAATTTTGCTGACCATGGTTTTTAGTTACTATTTACATGCTCTCATCAATTACAATGTAAACTCGTGCAGCCAATCCTGAGAGCCCAAAAAATCACTTGATCTTCATTTGGAGGCTTCAATATGAAAACTTCAAAAATATTAAACACATACGTATTTGGAACAATGTCTAAGCCAATCTAAGTCAATGTATCCAATCTTGAGACCTTCCATACCC
>NW_013672037.1:51414-53613 GCF_000517525.1 Limulus polyphemus | reverse complement strand
GGTGATGACCAGCTGCCTTCCCTCTAGTCTTACACTGCTAAATTAGGGACGGCTAGCGCAGATAGCCCTCGTGTAGCTTTGCGCGAAATTCAAAAAACAAACAAACAAACCTTTATGGAGCGTGCAATGTCGCATGCGATTCACATTAGAAATGTGGTCAGTCGTTTCTTCTGATAAAAGAAGGGTTCTTTTGCCTGCTAAATCAAAGTCATCTGAAAAGAAATGAAAATATATTATTAGAGCTAATATGAATATGAAATTCAAGAGTGTAAAGCAGCATTAAATAAATAAAAATGTCTGGCTTTAACTTATAATTTATGACCGTTCTGTGTTTAATGTAATGCCAACGTTGTTGATGAAGATCATCTACTCGTGTTTGTAGCCAGTAGGTTTTGTTTGGCTTGGCAGGTCTACGACTCATGACCTTGTTTCTTCTGGTTTTGTATTCTAATAACACAATGATTAATGAATAGCAGAGGTAATCTAGTAAACACGAACACAGTCAGGCTTGTGTTCTTTCTAAAAATATGGATTATACTGCACGAGACTCAAGGCACCGCAATTTTTCATTTTCCGATTTTTAAACACTTTTCCGGCTTAACGTGCTGCGAACGTGAAGAGTGCAGTCTCCAGAGTTTGGAACCTTGGGTGACGTTGTGATATGAGTCTTTCCTATCACAGCATCTGGAGTTTGGAACCTTGGGTGACATTGTGATATGAGACTTTCCTATCACAGCATCTGGAGTTTGGAACCTTGGGTGACATTGTGATATGAGTCTTTCCTATCACAGCATCTGGAGTTTGGAACCTTGGGTGACATTGTGATATGAGTCTTTCCTATCACAGTCTCCAGAGTTTGGAACCTTGGGTGACGTTGTGATATGAGTCTTTCCTATCACAGCATCTGGAGTTTGGAACCTTGGGTGACGTTGTGATACGAGTCTTTCCTATCAAAGCATCATTGGTTTGTTCTCTTGGTCCTGGAATCAGTGTTCTCCGATCATTGGCTTGTTCTCTAGATCCTGGAATCAGTGATCTCCGATCATTGGCTTGTTCTCTTGGTCCTGGAATCAGTGATCTCCGATCATTGGTTTGTTCTCTAGATCGTGGAATCAGTGATCTCAGATCATTGGTTTGTTCTCTAGATCCTGGAATCAGTGATCTCCGATCATTGGCTTGTTCTCTTGGTCCTGGAATCAGTGATCTCCGATCATTGGTTTGTTCTCTAGATCGTGGAATCAGTGATCTCAGATCATTGGTTTGTTCTCTTGGTCCTGGAATCAGTACTCTCCGATCATTGGTTTGTTCTCTAGATCCTGGAATCAGTGATCTCCGTTCATTGGTCTCCACGTGTCACCTTTATTTTAACAACACTTAAGTATAGTTTTCTTGACTATTTGTAAAACAAAACATATCTAACACCTTGTTACGTTTCCAGCCGTATTGCACCTGAAATAAGACGCACACAACAGTACATTGAAAAATGTACAAAAACACCCCCTGGTGAGGTGAGTCTTCATGACGTCACTCAACTCTCTTTATACATATCACTCATTCAGTTACACCACCATTCCCAGTTTACCCCCGAAGAAGAAAGATCCACCATTTAAAGATTCGGGTTATACGATTCTCGAACGTACGAGTTTTCTGACATTTAGAATCACTTAATAGACGGTCCCTGAAGAAAGAATATCGACTTTTCTGATTTTTTTGTTTTGAGATTTATCTAGTTTTTGATCTTACGTGGTTTCTTCATATCCATCAAACTTTTTAACTTTATGTTACGGTTAAGTTTAAAATAGAACTTTCTAGAGTGTTTCTCCTTCTACTGCTAAGGCGTGGAGGCGTTAGAACGTTTCTCATACATACAAATAACATTAGGGAGATAAACTTAGTTCTAAGCGTGCCAATTCGCCAGGAAAAAGAAGTATCAAATTCTGAGATACATTTGTTTACTTATTTATTTTCAAATGCGACGAAGAACAAACTTTAAAGAAAGCTGTTCATATTTTTATTCGAAATACATAATGATATACAGTTATGTTGTTTTGAGTAATCTCTACCCACTGACATTAATACAAGTAATGCGGGGATAACTACTTAACATGAGCAAGTTTAAGCCTAACGACCGTTTTCACTAAAAGTTTTAGATAAAACAAAATCAATAGCACACTATAATAAGGTTTGAGTAGTTGATGT
>NW_013672037.1:49774-50724 GCF_000517525.1 Limulus polyphemus | reverse complement strand
GTTGATGTTGTATAAATGTCCTTATATATCCACGTGTCTGTGTGTTGTTTTTAGTATCTATCTGTTGATGTTGTATAAATGTCCTTATATATCCACGTGTCTGTGTGTTGTTTTTAGTATCTATCTGTTGATGTTGTATAAATGTCCTTATCTATCTACGTGTCTGTGTGTTGTTTTTAGTATTTATCTGTTGATGTTGTATAAATGTCCTTATCTATCCACGTGTCTGTGTGTTGTTTTTAGTATCTATCTGTTGATGTTGTATAAATGTCCTTATCTATCTATCTATCTATCCACGTGTCTGTGTGTTGTTTTTAGTATCTATCTGTTGATGTTGTATAAATGTCCTTATCTATCTATCCACGTGTCTGTGTGTTGTTTTTAGTATGTATCTGTTGATGTTGTATAAATGTCCTTATCTATCCTCGTGTCTGTGTGTTGTTTTTAGTATCTATCTGTTGATGTTGTATAAATGTCCTTATCTATCTATCTATCTATCTATCCACGTGTCTGTGTGTTGTTTTTAGTATCTATATGTTGATGTTGTATAAATGTCCTTATCTATCCACGTGTCTGTGTGTTGTTTTTAGTATCTATATGTTGATGTTGTATAAATGTCCTTATCTATCCACGTGTCTGTGTGTTGTTTTTAGTATTTATCTGTTGATGTTGTATAAATGTCCTTATCTATCTATCTATCCGCGTGTCTGTGTGTTGTTTTTAGTATCTATATGTTGATGTTGTATAAATGTCCTTATCTATCTATCTATCTATCCACGTGTCTGTGTGTTGTTTTTAGTATCTATCTGTTGATGTTGTATAAATGTCCTTATCTATCTATCTATCTATCCACGTGTCTGTGTGTTGTTTTTAGTATCTATCTGTTGATGTTGTATAAATGTCCTTATCTATCTATCTATCTATCCACGTGTCTGTGTGTTGTTTTTAGT